>NW_019944044.1:76518-84945 GCF_002910315.2 Salvelinus sp. IW2-2015 | reverse complement strand
ATGACATCACAATACCCCTAATGCAGTCATTCACAATACCCGATTAATGCCATCACAAATACCCCATAATGACATAACAATACCCCCATAATACAAAGCCAAACAGGTTTTTAGAAATGTATTCCAAAATAAACAGAAATAACTTATTTACATAAGTATTCAGACCCTTTGCTATGCGACTGGAAAATGAGCTCAGGTACATTCCTGTTTCAATTGATCATAATGACATCACAATACCCCATAATGACATCACAATACCCCATAATGACATCACAAAACCCCATAATGACATAACAATACCCCATAATGACATAACAATACCCCATAATGACATAACAATACCCAATAATGACATCACAATACCCCATATTGTCATCATAAAACCCCATATTGACACCACAAAAGCCATATTGACAAAAAAACGTTTTGCAAATGTATTAAAAATAAAAACTATTCAGAACTTTTTCTATGAGAATTGAAATTGAGCTCAGGTATATCCTGTTTCCATTAATCATCCGTCAGATGTTTCTACAACTTGATTGGAGTCCAACTGTGGTATATTTAATTTATTGGACATGATTTGGAAAGGAACACACCTGCCTATAGAAGGTCCCACATTTGACAGTTTATTTCAGAGCAAAAACCAAGCCAAGGAATTGTCCAATCCGAAACAGGATTGTGCAGAGGCACAGATCTGGTGAAGGTTACCAAAACAATATGCAGCACTGAGGGTCCCCAAGATCAGCATGCCCTCCATTATTCTGAAATGGAAAAAGTTTGGAATAATCAAGACTCTTCCTAGAGCTGCCACCCGACCAAACTGAGCAATCAGGAGAGAAGGGCCTTGGTCAGTGAGTTGACCAAGAACCCGATGGTCACTCTGACAAAGCTTCAGAGTTTCTCTGTGGAGATGGGAGAACCTTACAGAAGGACAACCATCTCTGCAGCATTCTACCAATCAGGCCTTTATGGTAGAGTGGCCAGACAGAAGCCACTTCTCAGTAAAAGGCACATGACAGCCTGCTTGCAGTTTTCCAAAAGGCACCTAAAGACTCTCAGACCATGAGAAACAAGATTCTCTAGTCTAATGAAACCAAGATTGAACTCTTTGGCCTGAATGCCAAGCATCAGGTCTGGAGAAAACCTGGCACAATCCCTACGGTGAAGCATGGTGGTGGCAGCATCACACTGTGGGTAAGTTTTTCAACAGCAGGGACTGGGAGACTAGTCAGGATCGAGGGAAAGATGAAAATAGCAAAGTACAGAGATCCTTGATGAAAACCTGCACCAGAGCCCCCAGGACCTCAGACTGGGTGAAGGTTCACCTCCCAACAGAACATCAACCCTAAGCCAAGACAATGCAGGAGTGGCTTCGGCAGAAATCTCTGAATATCCTTGAGTGGCCCATCCAGAGCTTGATCCAAAATCTCTGGAGAGACCTGAAAATAGCTGTGCAGTGACGCTCCCCATCCAACCTGACAGAGCTTGAGAGGATCTGCAGAGAAGAATGTGAGAAACTCCCCAAATACAGGTGTGCCGAGCTTGTAGCATCATACCCAAGAAGACTCAAGGCTGTAAGCGCTGCCAAAGGTGCTTTAACAAAGTACTGAGTAGAGGGTCTGAATAATAATGTAAATGTTATATTTCCGTTTTTTAATTTTAAAAAATGTGCTAAAATGTCTTAACCTGTTTTTGCTTTGTCATTATGTGGTATTGTGTGTAGATTGATGAGGGGGGAAAAAACGATTTAATCCATTTTAGAATAAGACTGTAACGTAACAAAATGTGGGAAAATTCAAGGGGTCGGAATACTTTCTGAATGCACCGTATGTGTTTGAGAGAAAAATGGAAATCAACTCCAACTTGTCATCTATTTATTTACATTGCGGATGAGTTAGTATTCGTCCTGTAGCCTTGGTGAAGGCTCTCTAGAATCACCAGCATATGATGGGGAGGGTGAGAGAGGGGAAAAGAGAGCGAGAGGGGAGATAGGGCCTGGGGGAGAGGAAAGAGGAGAGAGAGAGTTTGAGAGAGGGGTTGGGTGAGAGGAGAGAGGAGAGTTGGAGAGAGGGTTTGGGTGAGAGGAGAGAGGAGAAGAGAGAGAAGAGAAGAAGAGAGACAGAGGGGCTGGGAGAGAGGATAGAGAGAGTTGGAGAGAGGGGTTGGGTGAGAGGAGAGAGGAGAGGAGAGACAGAGGGGCTGGGTGAGAGGCATCTTTGGATTGGTGTCTGGTCCCAAAATATTTATTGTCTTCAAAAAGTATTCACCCCCCTTGAATTTTTCAAAATTTTATTGTGTTACGTCAAAGTAAAATGTTGTTTTTTAGAATTGTTGTTACGAATCCCGCCGAAGATGGTGCCTCTTCCCGTTCGGGCGGCGCTCGGCGGTCGTCGTCTCCGGCCTACTAGCTGCCACCGATCCCCCTTTCTGTTTTCATTTAGTTTTGTCTGATTCGTTGCACCTGTTTTGTGTTTAGGTTTATTGTGGTCTATTTAAACCCAGTTGGCCCGCCGACTTTTGTGCGGGCTTGTTTTTCTGTTTGTGGTGTCGTATTTTCTTGTGGTGTCTGTTCCATGTGGATTTTGTCCTGTTTGTTTTGGACTGTACTTGACGCGCCCTTGTATGTGTGGCGTAGCCGTCTCGTTATATTCTTTTGGAAGATTAAATCCACTTGCTTCTCACTACCCTGCTCTCTGCGCCTGACTCCTTCATCACCACTATTGAAATTGTGACAATTGATTTCAAAATATACAAAATTAAAAGTTCAAATGTATTCTACCCCTTTTTATTCTAGCCCTCTAAAACGTCACAGAATAAACAAATATTTAAAAAATGTAACCTTTATTTAAGTAGTCAAGTCAGTTTTAAGAACAAATTCTTAATTACAATGACTACCTACCGGGGAACAGTGGGTTAACTGCCTTGTTCAGGGTCAGAACAACAGATTTTTTTACCTTGTAAACTCGAAGATTCAATCCAGCAACCTTTCGATTACTGGTCCAACACTCACTAGGCTACCTGCCACCCCATAATAAATTGCATTGAATCACTATGTGTGCAATAATAGTGGTCAACATGATTTTTTATGACTACCTCATCTCTGTACACATACACAATTATCTGTCGGATCCCTCAGTCGAGTAGTGAATTTCAAGGAGGTAGGTTTTCCAATGCCTCACAAAGAAAGGCAGCTATTGATAGTAAAAACACACAAAAAATATAAACAAAATGTGCAACTATTTTAAAGATTTTACTGAGTTACAGTTTGTAAAAAAAAAAGAAGGAAATCAGTCAATTGAAATGAGGTCCTAATCTATGGATTTGAAAACACTAGGAATACAGATATGCATCTGTTGGTCACAGATGCCTTAAAAAAAAAATAGGGGCTTGGATCAGAAAACCAGTCAATATCTGGCGTGGCCACCATTTGCCTCATGCAGCGCGACACATCTCCTTCGCATAGAGTTGATCAGGCTGTTGATTGTGGCCTGTGGAATGTTGTCCCACTCCTCTTCAATGGCTGTGCGAAGTTGCCGGACATTCAAATCAAATCAAATCAAATTGTATTTGTCACATACACGTGGTTAGCAGATGTTAATGCGAGTGTAGCAAAATGCTTGTGCTTCTAGTTCCGACAATGCAGTAATAACCAACGAGTAATCTAACCTAACAATTTCACAACTACTACCTTATACACACAAGTGTAAAGGGATGAAGAATATGTACATAAAGATATATGAATGAGTGATGGTACAGAACGGCATAGGCAAGAGGCAGTAGCTGGTATAGAGTACAGTATATACATATGAGATGAGTAATGTAGGGTATGTAAACATATAAAAGTGGCATTGTTTAAAGTGGCTAGTGATACATGTATTACATAAAGATGGCAAGATGCAGTAGATGGTAGATGGTATAGAGGACAGTATATACATATGAGATGAGTAATGTAGGGTATGTAAATATTATATTAAGTGGCATTGTTTAAAGTGGCTAGTAATACATTTTTTTATAGCAATTTTTCCATTATTAAAGTGGCTGGAGTTGAGTCAGTATGTTGGCAGCAGCCACTCAATGTTTGTGGTGGCTGTTTAACAGTCTGATGGCCTTGAGATAGAAGCTGTTTTTCAGTCTCTCGGTCCCTGCTTTGATGCACCTGTACTGACCTCGCCTTCTGGATGATAGCGGGGTGAACAGGCAGTGGCTCGGGTGGTTGTTGTCCTTGATGATCTTTATGTGTCCTGGAGGGCAGGTAGTTTGCCCCCCGGTGATGCGTTGTGCAGACCTCACTACCCTCTGGAGAGCCTTACGGTTGTGGGCGGAGCAGTGTAGCAGAGAAAACAGACACCAACGTCAACTACTAATTTCACATCAGAAAAGATTTCAGAGAAATTATATGGTGGATAGCTAATGAAAGAGAAAGATCTTGTGAATACAGGACAATATTTCAGATTCTTTAAATGTTTTACAGCGAAAACACCACAAATATATTCATGTTAATGCTCACACCAAATACAAAAAGAGAGAGACAGATATTTTCACAGCACGGTAGCATGCAGCTAGCATGCAGCTAGCATGCAAAGCCAACCTAAACTAACCTAGAACTAACCTAAATAACCTAGAAAAAACTCCCTCAGATGACAGTCCTATAACATTTACACCAATAAATCTATGTTTTGTTCGAAAAAGTTGAATATTTTAGCTATAAATCAGTTTTACATTACTGCTTACCATCCAGCCACCATCATAGCTACAGTCAGAAATCGCACGGCAGTAGCCAGAGAAAACAGACACCAACGTCAACTACTAATTTCCATCATCAGAAAAGATTTCAGAAAAAATATATGGTGGATAGCTAATGAAAGAGAAAGAATCTTGTGAATACAGACAATATTCCGATTTCTTGAATGTTTTACAGCGAAAACACAATATATCGTTATATTAGCTTACTACAATAGCTAACACACAGCAGCATTGATTCTAGTCAAACGCTAGCGATAGCACAGTTCGACAGATATATGAAAAAGCATCCCAAATTGGTCCTTATCTTTGTTGATTTTCCATCAGAATGTTTCTCCAAGGTCTTTATCAGAACCGTGTTTCATTTGCTACGCAGTAGCAGCACTGATATACCCTGTGACGCTGTCCCTGTTGAATTAGCATTGCACACTGCCATGCCGTGCTAACCTCTCCGTCTTGACAAAATTCTTGCGTCGCATCACGTCTAAAGTCCAGAATAAATTTCAATAATAGTAATTAAAATTATATTCAAAAAACATACTTTAGGATGATATTGTGACATGTATCAAAGAAAATCGAAGCTGGAGGTCATATTCACCTATAACAGTGTTTTCCAGGAGCGCAGTCAGTTTCCTACTTCGCGCCCAGAAAAAAAAAAAAAATAAGTGCGCACTTATCACTCAAAAGAGGTTCTTTTCAGTCCCTGACAGAGATAATCAAGCATTTTTTCTCTCACTTCCGCATGACAACCAGCGGGAAGATGTGTGACGTGTTGTTACAGTCCTAAGTGCCAAGGCCTTTTATAGAGAGTATCTTGAAGAGAGACATAGCTTCTTGGAAATGTCACTTTTTACAGAAAATGGGCTGTAAAAAGAGTTATGTTTCACTTAGAGAAATAATTAAACCTGTTTTAGAAACTAGAAGCGTGTTTTATATCCAAAGGAATAATAATATGCTATATTGAACGAGCAAGAATTGAGTAACTGCCTGCGTTTGAAATGGCCACCTCTTTCCACTGCTGATACTTACTGCTGATTTTTGAGCCATAAGAGCGTTTTAAGATGGCATTGAAGGAATGGAGACACTGACTCGAGGGGCTTCTCAACCGTTTCAAGTGCTTACGGACCACAAAAATCTGGAGTATATCCAGCAGGCGAAGCGGGTTTGAACTCCAGACAAGCTCGATGGTCTCTTTTCTTCAGCCGATTCCAGTTTATTCTCACCTATAGACCCGGGTCGAAGAATCTCAAACCGGATGCCTTGTCACGAGTCTACTCTCCTGCCATTCGAGAAGATACTGACATGACTGTTCTTCCTGCCGCTAAGATCGTGGCTCCGATCTCGGGCAAGTGGAGGATACCGTGAAACAAGCTCAAGCCATCGAACCGCGCCTGGAGGAGGTCCTGCTAATCGGTTGTTGTTCCCAAGGCAGCAAGGTCCCAAGTCCTTCTGTGGGGGACTCCTCTCGCCTCACCTGTCCACCCGGGCGTAGGTCGCACCCCTTGGAGTTCATTCAGCGTAAGTTCTTGGTGGCCCACATAAGAGAAACGTTGCCACTTTCGTCAAGGCCTGTCCCGTGTGCTGGCCAGGGCAAATTCTTCCACCTCCGCCCTCAAGGACTCCTTCACCCTTTATCTATTCCCCACCGACCCTGGTCCCATATCTCGCTGGACTTTATTACTGGCCTTCCTCCGTCCCATGGTAATACTACATCCTAGTCATCATCGACAGGTTTCTAAGGCGGCCAGGTTTGTTCCCTTGACCAAATTACCCTTCTGCCAAGGAAACAGCTGAGTTGGTGATTAACCATGTGTTCGAGTCTTTGGCATCCCGCAAGATATGGTTTCCGACAGAGTGCCCCAGTTCGCCTCAAGGTTTTGAAGGCCTTCTGCCAACTCATAGGGGCACGGCCAGTGTTTATCTTCAGGGTACCATCCGGAGTCCAACGGCCAAACAAGAGGATGAATCAGGAGCTGGAAACCACCCTCAGATGTATGTGCCAACAACCCATCCACATGGTCATCCTTCATTGTTTGGCTGAGTACGCGCACAACACCTTGTGCTCCTCCTCCACTGGTATATCCCCGCACGAGTGTCAGTTTGGCTATGCTCCTCTATTGTTCCGGACCAGGAGCAGAAGTCAGACTGCCTTCAGCCTCGAGGTTCATCAGACGCTGTCGGCCTACGTGGAAGAAGGCCCGTCTTAATCTTCTGCGTTCCTCACAGCAGTACCAACGACAAGCCAACAGACGTCGCCGTCCCGTCCTACCCTGTACCCCGCGCCAGGAGTATGGCTCTCAACAAAAAACTTACCGCTACGGGTGGAGTCTCGCAAGCTGTCCCAGAGTATTCATCGGACCCTTTAAGATTGCCAGGAGAGTCATCCCGTTACTTTTCGCCTGCACTTACCAGATCCCTTAAAATCAATCCCACATTTCACATTTCTTATTAAAACCTGTTGTTTTTTCTCCCCTTATTCCGGCAGGCAGACCTCCCCCTCCGCCCGTGTCATCGGAGGCCAGTCGGCTTATACCGTCCACCGATACTGGACTCCCGCCGGGTGCAGCGGTCCTGGCAGTATCTGGTGGACTGGAAGGCTACGGTCCCGAGGAGCGCTCCTGGGTTCCTGCCAAGGACATACTGGACCCTGACCTCATTCGTCAGTTCAGGGCCCTCACCCTGAGAAGGCTGCTGTAGGAACGTCAGGAGCCGTTCCTAAGGAGGGATTCTGTCAGTTATGGCCAGGACTGTTCTGGTTTTTTGTCACTAGATGTCCCCATTGCACCTTTTTTGTACCTTTTGTTTTTCCCTTGCTCAATTATTGTTTGCACCTGTATGTCGTTCCCTTGTTAGTATTTAATCCCTGTGTGTTCCTCAGTTCCTTGCTCAGTGTTTGTATGTTAGCACCCACGCCCAGCCCAAGCCTTGTTGTGACATATATTTTTCTCTTGTTGGATTTTCCAGAGGTTCTCTGGTTTTGTTCTTTTGTATTTTGGATTAGTCTTTTGAGGTTTGTTTTCCCTTGCTGTTTTTACCACTTTGTGGATTTTCTTGTATTTTGGAAGATATCTATTTTTTATTAAACCACCATCTCTAGTACTGCTGTGTCTGCCTCATCTTCTGGGTTCTGCCGATTTAGTGACTGTTTCTCGCACCGGGTCCTGACAATGCACCGCGTGTCAGATTTCAAAAAAACTTTACGGAAAAAGCACACCATGCAATAATCTGAGACGGCGCTCAGATATAACAACATTTCTCCTCCATGTTGGAGTCAACAGAAATACGAAAAACATCATAAATATTCCCTTACCTTTGATGATCTTCATCAGAATGCACTGCCAGGAATCCTAGTTCCACAATAAATCGTTTTTTGTTCGATAATGTTCCATTACTTATGTCTAAGTAGCTACTTTTGCTAGCATGTTTAGTGCACATGTCCAAACGCTCGCGCAGATGCAGGCGAACTCGGACGAAAACTTAAAAGTTATATAACAGTCGAATAAACTGGTCAAACTAAGTAGAGAATCAATCTTCAGGATGTTGTTATCATAACTATCCAATAACGTTCCAACCGCGAGGAATTCCTTTGTGTCTCTAGAAGTTATGGAAAGCAAGACGATATCGTTTGGAACGCGGCATGACCAGGAACATCCTTGCCAGACCAATGATTGAACCACCTCTCCATCC
>NW_019944044.1:56673-76493 GCF_002910315.2 Salvelinus sp. IW2-2015 | reverse complement strand
ATGCGCGTACCACGTGATACAGCCCCGACAGGATGCTTCGATTGTGCATCTGTAAAAGTTTGTGAGTGCTTTTGGTGAAAAGGCCGAATTTCTTCAGCCTCCAGAGTTGAAGAGCGCTGCTGCGCCTTGTTCACCATGCTGTCTGTTTGGAATGACCAATTCAGTTTGTCCGTGAATGGTACACCGAGGAACTTTAAAACCTTTTAGATCTACCCCCTCCTTCTTTCAATTTCCGCTTGAAGACATACCCAAATGTAACGCCTGTAGCTCAGGCCAGAAGCAAGGATATGCATATTCTTGGTACCATTTGAAAGAAAACACTCTGAAGTTGTGTAAATGTGAATTGAATGTAGGAGAATATACACACAAATATTGTTTAGATAATACAATAAATAAAACATACGTTTTTCTTTTTAATTGTTGTATCATCATATTTAAAATGAACAATGTAAAACAAACATTTAGATATGAATATGGGTCAATTTCAGTGGAAAAACATAAGAGGGAACCAGTACTTGTGCAAAGTTTCAGAATATAACTTCCAAAATGACTGTGCTACATGACATTTATCATGATGTCACCCAGTGTCCCACACAAGTAGCCCAAATGTACCCAAGTGGCCAAATTGGCGAAGGTATACATTTTGAAACAAATAACAAAATAACATATATATATACAAAAACCCAAAATGGTATTCTAACACACCCGCCCCCAAAAAAATTGAACAAAAAAGAAGAAGAAAAAATATGAGAAAAATTAAAAATATACATTTACAAAATAACCATGGGTACATATTACACACTTTCAATATTTGGAAGACCCTCAGTCCTCTATCAAATCAAATCAATTTATATAGCCTGTGGGGGGGGGGGTAGCAAACAGTTGTTAGACATGCTCCTCTAACCCCTAACATGTAGACTGATTGGAGCATGCTGGCTGTGTTGAGATGTATGGGTTTTGCTTACATTCTATACCATACCATTTAATCATATATATATATATAATATAATTATATATATATATATATATATATATATATATATTATACATACACATAACATAGGCTATGGGTCGTTCACAACATACAAAAAAACCCTCACTCACAATGGAATAGCCAACGTGTACTTACACATTTCACTAAATTTTATATATTGCAAATAAAGTTGTAAAAACAATCACAAATAATATTTTATATTAATTTCAAACAACGGCATTAGCATGGAAAGACTTACCAAACCAATATCCTCTCCGTTTCAAAAAATATGCCTCAGTTTCAGAATCGTAGCTATTGCGCTATGGAGTCCTCTCAAAAAAGCAGCTCTGTGTCACTCTTCACGATCAATTTCCTCTAAAATTGTTTCTAACATTCGTATATCTAGTCTTAAATTTAGCTTTCCCTGACTTATTCCGCCATGATGTTGGATAAATAAACACGATGCGCGCCTTCCAGTAAAATTTGCAATGGCGAAAAGACCTTCGTTAAATAGAGATAAAATTAATCACTTGAACTTCTTCATCAGAGACACTCATAGGACATCATGTTACACAATACATTTATGTTTTGTTCGATAATGTGCATATTTATTTCCACAAATCTCGGTTTTACATTTGGCGCCATGTCAAGATGCCTCCAAAAAACCGGAGAAATTACAGAGAGCCACGTCAAATAACATAAATACTCATCATAAACTTTGATGAAAGATGCATGTTTTACATAGAATTAAAGATACACTTGTCTTAATGCATGTCAGTTTTGGCCAGACTGTGTTCTGTTTTTTGTCACTAGATGTCCCCATTGCACCTTTTTGTACCTTTTGTTTTTCCCTTGCTCTAATTATTGTTTCACCTGTATGTCGTTCCCTTGTTAGTATTAATCCCTGTGTGTTCCTCAGTTCCTGCTCAGTGTTTGTAGTTTAGCACCCAGCCCCAGCCCAAGCCTTGTTGTGAACATATATTTTTCTCTTGTTGGATTTTCCAGAGGTTCTCTGGTTTTTTCTTTTGTATTTTGGATTAGTCTTTGATTTTTCCCTTCTGTTTTTACCACTTGTGGATTTTCTTTGTATTTTGGAAGATATCTATTTTTTATTAAACCACCATCTCTAGTACTGCTGTGTCTGCCTCATCTTCTGTTCTGCCGATTTAGTGACTGTTTCTCGCACCGGGTCCTGACAAAACACTGAGCCATTAAAAATGAACCCAGAGGCAGCCAGTACCCAAGGACTTTTCCCATGCTGTCCACCACGAGGGACGTCCAACGTCAACGAAGCTGCTCTCTTCAGCAAGAGGCCTTAATGGCTGGACATTCTCAACTTTCTGTCGGAGATGAATGACTTCCATAAAGCAAATTTCTGATCAACTTTCTCCTGCAACCGCTTCTGCTCAGTTCATCAGATTCAAGTGCCCGTGGCAGTTAACCCCTCGGCTTGAACCTCGTCTGCCCTCCTCCAACGGTTCTCAGGTGATCCGATGTGGTTGTAAAGGGTTTTTTCACCCAATGTTTTCTCTCTCTTCGAGCTGCAACCCTCGTCATTCCCCACCGACCGGTCCAAGATAGCATATAAGCATTACCTGCTGTCGAAAAACCCTAGCCTGGGCTACTGCTGTGTGGGCATGCCCAGAGTCCCTGCTGTGCCAGACCTACTCTACTTTGGCTGAAGAATTCAAGCGAGTGTTTCTAAGGTCCTACCAGCGGTCCTGACTCAGCCCAAACAGCCGCTATCTCTCCGCCAAGGTCGGTCGTGACGGACGGACTAATGGCCATCCAGTTCCGCACGGTCCAGAGCGAGTGGCTGGAATGACGAGGCGCTCACAGTGTGCTATTTGGAAGGTCTTCTCACACCATCCAAAGAATCTCTCTCTTCTCTTTTATCCGGCTCAACATCACAGTAGAGGCTTCATTCCACGTTCTACAGACTGTTGACATCTAGTGGAAGGTGTAGGAAGTGCAAACAGATCCATATCTTACAGGGAATTGAATAGGCGATGAGTTGAACATCGACCAGCCTCAGAATTCTCACCTCCTGTTTGAATTTCTTCTCAGGTTTTTGCCTGGCATATGAGTTCTGTTATACTCACAGACATCATTCAAACAGTTTTAGAAACTTCAGAGTGTTTTATATCCAATAGTAATAATAATATGCATATATTAGTGTCTGGGACAGAGTAAGAGGCAGTTCACTATGGGCACGCAATTCATCCAAAAGTGAAAATGCTGCCCCTATCACAAAGAAGAAGTTAAAAGACCAGGCTCACTGGTAGGAGTACTCAAATGTACTCTGGTGGGCCATATAGAGTACTTTATTGCTTCCCTTGCTCGCACCAGTTTTCATGCCATTCTGCTGTGGGGAAACTAGTCTAAATCTCTCCGGATCGTCATTGACTCCTTCGCTGATGAGAGCTTTTTGGACGCCACACTGGCTTCCGAGATGATCATCACTGGAGGCTTCGTGCCATGGATCACCACTGGAGGCTTCGTGCCATGGATCATCACTGGAGTGGAGAGACACACAGGAGGCCTGGCTCTGGGAGAAGGCACAGGACTCACAAGGCTGGGGAGAAATACAGTGGAGAGAACAATATTTGATACACTGCAGATTTTGCAGGTTTTCCTACTTACAAAGCATGTAGAGGTGTGCACATTTTATCATAGGTACACTTCAACTGTGAGAGACGGAATCTAAAACAAAAATCCAGAAAATCACATTGTATGATTTTTAAGTAATTAATTTGCATTTTATTGCATGACATAAGTATTTGATCACCTACCAACCAGTAAGAATTCCGGCTCTCTTTCCGACCTGTTCGTTTTTCTTTAACTTCTTGCCGCACGGATCCTTTTAGCGGGATTTTTCGTAAACAACCGCTGAATTGCAGAGCGCCAAATTCAAAAATAATACTAAACATATTTATAATCATGAAATCACAAGTGAAATATACCAAAACACAGCTTAGCTTGTTGTTAATCCACCTATCGTGTCAGATTTTGGAAATATGCTTTACAGCGAAAGCAATACAAGCATTTGTGAGTTTATCAATCACTAGACAAAACAGTAAGAACAACTAGCCCCAAATTAGCTTGTTCAAGAAAGTCAGAAAAGCAATAAAATTAATCGCTTACCTTTGATAATCTTCGGATGTTTGCACTCACGAGACTGCCAGTTACACAATAAATGTTATTTTTGTTCAGACCAAACCGCCATTTGGTTTGCGCGTTATGTTCAGAAAACCACAGGCTCGTTCCGGTCCTGAAAGGCAGACGAAAAGTCCAAAAAGTATCCGTAATGTTCGTAGAAACATGTCAAACGTTTTTTATAATCAGTCCTCAGGTTGTTTTTAAAATACATAATCGATAATATTTCAACCGGATGGTAAACTATTCAATACTACAGAGAAAGAAAATGTCGAGCTACATCTCTCGTGCGCAGGAACTAATCAAAGGAGACCTGACGCGTTTTGAAAAATCTCGCTCATTTTTCAAAATAAAAGCTTGAAACTATGTCTAAAGCCTGGTCACTGCCTGAGGAAGCCATTGGAAAATGAATCTGGTTGATACCCCTTTAAATGGAGGAGGGGCAACGGAACAGGGATTTTTCCAAATAAGAGGCTCTCCCGGGTTGGATTTCCTCAGGTTTTTGCCTGCCAAATCAGTTCTGTTATACTCAGAGACAATATTTTGACAGTTTTGGAAACTTTAGAGTGTTTTATTTCATAATCTGTCAATTATATGCATATTCTAGCATCTGGACCTGAGAAATAGTCCATTTACCTTGGGAACGTTATTTATCCAAACATAAAATTTCTGCCCCCTAGCTGAACGAATTTAAAGTAATAACACACACATTATTGTATTTTCTTGTCTATATTGAATACATCATTTAAACATTCACAGTGTAGGTTGGAAAAGTATGTGAACCCCTAGGCTAATGACTTCTCCAAAAAGCCAATTGGAGTCATGAGTCAGCTAACCTGGATTCCAATCAATGAGACGAGATTGGAGATGTTGGTTAGAGCTGCCTTGCCCCAGAAAAACACTCACAAAATTTGAGTCTGCTATTTACAAGAAGCATTGCCTGATGTGAACCATGCCTCAAACAAAAGAGATCTCAGAAGGCCTAAAATTAAGAATTGTTGACTTGCATAAACCTGGAAGGGGTTACAAAAGTATCTCTAAAAGCCTTGATGTTCAACAGTCCACGGTAAGACAAATTGTCAATAAATGGAGAAAGTTCAGCACTGTTGCTACTCTCCCTAGGAGTGGCCGTCCTGCAAAGATGACTGCAAGAGCACAGCGCAGAACGCTCAATGAGGTTAAGAAGAATCCTAGAGTGTCAGCTAAAGACTTACAGAAATCTCTGGAACATGCTAACATCTCTGTTGACGAGTCTACGATACGTAAAACATTAAACAAGAATAGAGTTCATGTGAGGACACCACGGAAGGAGCCACTGCTGTCCAAAAAAACATTGCTGCATGTCTGAAGTTTGCAAAAGTGCACCTGGATGTTCCACAGCGCTACTGGAAAAATATTCTGTGGACAAATGAAACTACAGATGAGTTGTTTGGAAGGAACACACAACACTGTGTGTGGAGAAAAAAAGGCCCAGCACACCAACATCAAAACCTCCTACCAACTGTAAAGTATGGTGGAGGGAGCTTCATGGTTTGGGGCTGGTATAATTGTTTGTGTGTTATTAGTTTAACCTCTAATTCCTCCCAAACCCGGATCCGGGAGCACCCCCCACAGTAAAAAAGCTGACTAGCATAGCCTAGCATAGCGTCACAAGTAAATACTAGCATCTAAATATCATTAAATCACAAGTCCAAGACACCAGATGAAAGATACACATCTTGTGAATCCAGCCATCATTTCTGATTTTTTAAATGTTTTACAGGGAAGACACAATATGTAAATCTATTAGCTAACCACGTTAGCAAAAGACCATTTTTTTTACTCACCAGTTTTTTTACTCTTATCAGTAGCTATACATTCGGACCCATAAAGATATAAATAGCCACTAACCAAGAAAAAACTTATCAGATGAAGTCTGATAACATATTTATTGTATAGCATATGTTTTGTGTTAGAAAAATGTGCATATTTCAGGTATAATCATAGTTTACATTGAGCACTATCACAAAACTCACCAAAGCGGACTAGAATAACTACAGAGAGAACGTGTATTACCTATTACTCATATAAAACATTTATTAAAATACACAGCGTACAGCAATTGAAAGACACAGATTGTGAATCCAGACAATATTAGATTTTCTAAGTGTTTTAACAGCTAAACACAATATAACGTTATATTAGCTACACAATAGCAACATCACAACAGCATTGATTCGCAAAAACATAGCGATTAGTATAGTCACCAAATATATAAATTTTTTCAAACACAATATGTATTCTCTATAGCTAACAAATAGAAAGACTCAACCGCATATTTTCACCATTTTTTCCGCATAGGTAGCTATCACCAAACCGACCAAATAGAGATATAATTAGTCACTAACCAAGAAACAACTTCATCAGATGAAGTCTTATAACATGTTATATAATAAATTTATGTTTTGTTCGAAAATGTGCATATTTGAGGTATAAATCATAGTTTTCACTTGGCAGCCACCATCACAAAATCTCACCAAAGCAGCTAGAGACTACAGAGACCAACGTGAATTACCTAAATACTCATCATAAAACATTTATGAAAATCAACAGCGTACAGCAAATGAGACCAACATCTTGTGAATCTGCCAATTTTCAGATTTTTTTAGTGTTTTTACAGCGGAAAACACAATATATGCATTATATTAGCTTACTACAATAGCAACCACACGAGCATTGATTATGCACGTTAGCGGATAGCGAATAAACCAGCAAAGAATATTTACATTTTCACTAACCTTCTCAGAATTCTTTCAGATGACAGTCCTATAACATCATATTACACAATGCATATAGAGTTTGTTCGAAATGTGCATATTTAGCGGCACAAATCGTGGTATTACAATGAGAATAGTGGCAAAACTTAGAGCAATCTGTCCGGCGCCATCTTGGTGAAGCCCTATTTCTAATCGAAAACTATCATAAACTTGACTAAAAATACAAGTTGGCGCTAATGAAAGATAATTAGTTCTTAATGCAATCGCTGTGTTAGATTTTTTTAAAATTAACGTTACTAGACATAATCAGTGTGCGGTTAACAGCCAGACCAGTGCTGCAAAAATGGCGAAAACACTTTTACATTTTCCACATAAATACGGAATAAATCATAATAATTTCTTTACTTTTGGACGAGCTTCCATAGGGCAAGATTCCTTTGTCAAAGAATGTTGGCACGGTCCTAAAACGTCTCCTTCACCTTTGGAATTAGCAGCTAACATAGTATGGTCGCACAGACATGCCAAAGTAAAGCGCAATACTATGGAAATACCGAAAATAGCATATACTCGCATACTGTATAACCGGTTTAAATACTTGTTATGATGTTTAACTTATATCGATTAAATCACAGACGGATATACATAGGCCTAAACGAGAGCGTTTGAGCATTCTGATGTCTCCTCTGCGTCTTGAAGAAAGTCGAAAGAGCGGACACCAGCATGCATGGCGTTTTATAAGCTCTGAGATCTACGTAGAAGCTCATTCCACTTCTCATTGGTTACTGCATCAGGGGAAGGGGGTGCAGTTCATGACGACCATAGGATGCTACAGAGTTTTTAAACTGATCTAGAACAGAGTCAACATTTCAGATTTTGCAGGAATTTCAGGATTTTGCTGCAACGAGTTCTGTTTCACTCAGAGAAATAATTCAACGGTTTTAGAAACTAGAGAGTGTTTTCTATCCATAGTATATAATATGCATATTGTACGAGCAAGAATTGAGTACGAGGCAGGTTAAGGTAGGAGGTCAGACATTGTTGGTTTTGTGGTTCGGACGGATGGGGACCAGCCTCCTCTTCCTGAATCTCCTCATGATGGTTGCAGAAGCTGGGGTCCTTGGGATATGTTAACTCCTCTGAGATTGAGGTCTTACCAATGCCTTGCCCAGCTCCTGGAGAAAGAGCCGTCTCCTCTGGAGCTTCCCTCTGTTCCAATCTGGATTCAACGCCATCCAGATGACCAACGCGTTGTACGCCGAGACGTCCAAGATATTGAGTAATATCACAAGATGCCAGCGTATGGTTCTTCTTTTGCAGATGTAGCCAGTCACCAGCTTGTCTAAATTGTCCACKCCTCCTTTTGTGGCATTGTAATCCATTACGATTTCTATTTTTTGATGTTCCTGGCCACAGATTCTCACATCCCAATGCAGCGTACTCATGAGTACCACATTTTGCCTTTCTTCGGCACGTAGGACACTGGGGACGTGTCGGCCGTGAACACAAACTTATAGGAATTGACAGGCCTGTTCTGTGTATTCAACAGCTGAGGTGGGAGCTCTGGCTTGTTTTTTCGTACTGTTCCTACCATCGTCAGCTTCCTCTTGAGGAGCTCCTGTCCCAGCTTGTGCAAAGTAAAAAAGTGATCACGTGATGTTGTGGCCAGTGTCCATGTGTCACGTCCAGGACAACCTGCATCCCTTGGTTCTTCTCAGGGGCTCCTCCATCTGGCTTCCCCGTATACACTTGCAAGTTCCACACATATGATGAAGCAGCATCACAGGCAGCCCAGATCTTGATTCCATATTTTGCCGGTTTAGACGTTATGTACTGCCTGAAGGGGCAGCGGCCCTTAAATGGCATAAGCTGCTCATCAACAGTAACGTTGGGCCCAGGGTTGTAAAACAGGGGAGGGCGGTCCACCCACGTGTCCCACACTGACCTGATTGCAGCTAGCTTGTCTCTCTGCAGCCGTGCTGGTCTGGTGTCTCGGTTAACGAAGCGGATAATCCTGMAAAAAATACGTTTTCCAGAGACATTGTTTCACGGAAAAGTTCTCTGTCAGTTTCTGCATCTCACAGGGATTCTGTGGATTCCCCATTGGATCTGAAAACACCAGCAAGGATAAGAAAGCCAAAGTATGCATGTAAACGAGTTTGGTCCAACTCTCTCCAAAAACACCACTTCCCTCCAAATTAGTGCAGTCCAGAATGATTTTCTGGATGATGTCTGGGATGATCATTTCAAAAGAAGACTTAATGTCCTGCACATGAGTAACCGCCATCTGCGTCAGCCCTGGTTGCATTATAATCACATTGGACAGCCATGCGGGGTGGCTCATTCCTTGGGCAAGGAGACCATTCAATTTCAATATTATTTTACATCCATATTTCTCCTCTTGTAGTCTGCTGATGAGCTGTGTGCTGACGGGCTCATCCTGGAGCTGGCTGAGGGTCAATCTCATCCTCTTCTTCCAACTCACTGTCAGACTCTGAATTGACAGAGACATGATCCTCATATTCTGAAAATTCTTCATCTTCCAAAGTGGAAGCCTCTACTTTCCACACCAGCTTCTCTCTCTGCAAAAAATATTTCTATGGTCCTCTGAGCAGAGATTATTTTTGCCGTACTGATTGGATTGTGGTAAAGAAGCATACATGCAAAGCTATTTATTTGTTGTCACCCCCCCCCCCAATTTGCAACTGGCTGGGGTAGAGTGTGGGAAATACTGAATTCTTTAACAATGTATTGAAAAAACTTATTTGAAAAACTTATTTAATAACATTGTGCAGGTTCCGCAAGACACACACTACAAAGGGTAAAGAGTGTGAGAAAGCAGGAGAGACCGGAGACAGGCAGGGAGACAGGCAGACGGGGAGAAAGGCAGGTTATTGGTGCTATGTTGAAACAGCTGGCCGGGAGGAGGAAGACACACAGAAACCTTTCTGTTTCATTTTTACTTGTTTTTTTGAAACAGACCTTTTCACACTTTTATTTACCTCTGGCCAGTGGACAGAACACCACATATGTAATATTAATGGTGTAGGGGGGCCAGTGGACCAGAACCACATATGTAATATTACATGTGTAGGGGGGTCCAGTGGACCAGAACACATATGTAATATTAATGTGTAGGGGGTCAGTGGACCAAGAACACACATATGTTATTAAGTGTGGGGGGTCCAGTGGACCAGAACCACAATGTAATATTAATGTGTAGGGGGGGTCCAGTGGACCAAATACCACATATGTAATATTAATGTGTAGGGGGGGTCCAGTGGACCAGAACACCACATATGTATATTTAATGTGTAGGGGGTCCAGTGGACAGAACACATATGTAATATTAATGTGTAGGGGGGTCCAGTGGACAGAACACCACATATGTAATATTAATGTGTAGGGGGTCCAGTGGACCAGAACACCACATATGTAATATTAATGTGTAGGGGGGGTCCAGTGGACCAGAACACCACATATGTAATATTAATGTGTAGGGGGGGTCAGTGGACAGAACACCACATATGTAATATTAATGTGTAGGGGGTCAGTGGACCAGAACCACATATGTATATATATCATGTGTAGGGGGGTCCAGTGGACCAGAACACCATATGTAATATTAATGTGTAGGGGGGTCCAGTGACCAGAACACCAACATATGTAATTTAATGTGTAGGGGGGGTCAGTGGACCAGAACACCACATATGTAATATTATGTGTAGGGGGGTCCAGTGACTAGAACACCACATATTGTATATTAATGTGTAGGGGGGTCCAGTGGACGAACCACATATGTAATATTATGTGTAGGGGGTCCAGTGGACCGAAACACCATATGGTTATTAATGTGTAGGGGGGTCCAGTGGACCAGAACCACATATGTAATAATATAATGTGTAGGGGGGTCCAGTGGACCAGAACACACATATGTAATATTAATGTGTAGGGGGGGCCAGTG
This sequence comes from Salvelinus sp. IW2-2015, assembly GCF_002910315.2. Taxonomy (NCBI): domain Eukaryota; kingdom Metazoa; phylum Chordata; class Actinopteri; order Salmoniformes; family Salmonidae; genus Salvelinus; species Salvelinus sp. IW2-2015. The sequence continues at coordinate 65,647 of NW_019944044.1, read as the reverse complement.
GACCAGAACACCACATATGTATATTAATGTGTAGGGGGGTCCAGTGGACCAGAACACACATATGTATATTAATGTTAGGGGGGGTCCAGTGGACCAGAACACCACATATGTAATATTAATGTGTAGGGGGGGTCCAGTGGACAGAACACCACATATGTAATATTAATGTGTAGGGGGGTCCAGTGGACAGAACACACATTGTAATATTAATGTGTAGGGGGGTTCCAGTGGACCAGAACACCACATATGTAATATTAATGTGGTAGGGGGGGTCAGTGGACCAGAAACCACATATTAATTAATGTGTAGGGGGGTCCAGTGGACCAGAAACACATATGTAATATTAATGTGTAGGGGGGTCCAGTGGAACCAGAACACCACATATGTAATATTAATGTGTAGGGGGGTCCAGTGGACCAGAACACCAACATATGTAATATTAATGTGTAGGGGGGTCCAGTGGACCAGAACACCACATATGTAATTTAATGTGTAGGGGGTCAGTGGACCAGAACACCACATATGTAAATTAATGTGTAGGGGGGTCCAGTGGACAGAACACCACATATGAATATTAATGTGTAGGGGGGTCAGTGGACCAGAACACACATATGTAAATATTAATGTGTAGGGGGGCCAGTGGACAGACCCACATATGTATATTAATGTGTAGGGGGGTCCAGTGGACCAGAACACCACATATGTTATTAATGTGTAGGGGGGTCCGTGGACAGAACCACATATGTAATATTAATGTGTAGGGGGGTCCAGTGACAGAACACCACATATGTATATTATGTGTAGGGGGGGGGGGGTCCAGTGGACCAGAACACAACATGTAATATTAATGTGTAGGGGGGTCAGTGGACCAGAACACACATTATGTAATATTAATGTGTAGGGGGGTCCAGTGAACCAGAACACCACATATGTAATATTAATGTGTAGGGGGTCCAGTGGACCAGAAACACATAATGTAATATTAATGTGTAGGGGGGTCCAGTGGACCAGAACACCAATATGTATATTAATGTGTAGGGGGGTCCAGTGGACCAGAACACCACATATGTAATATTAATGTGTAGGGGTCAGTGGACCAGAAACACACATATGTAATATAATGTGTAGGGGGGTCCAGTGGACCAGAACACCACATATGTAATATTAATGTGTAGGGGGGTCCAGTGGACCAGAACACCACATATGTAATATTAATGTGTAGGGGGGTCCAGTGGACCAGAACACCACATATGTAATATTAATGTGTAGGGGGGTCCAGTGGACCAGAACACCACATATGTTATTTATGTGTAGGGGGTCCAGTGGACCAGAACACCACATATGTAATATTATGTGTAGGGGGGTCCAGTGGACCAGAACACCACATATGTAATATTAATGTGTAGGGGGGGTCAGTGGACCAGAACACCACATATGTAATATTAATGTGTAGGGGGGTCCAGTGGACCAGAACACCACATATGTAATATTAATGTGTAGGGGGGTCCAGTGGACCAGAAACCACATATGTAATATTAATGTGTAGGGGGGGTCCAGTGGACCAGAACACCACATATGTAATATTAATGTGTAGGGGGGTCCAGTGACCAGAACACCACATATGTAATATTAATGTGTAGGGGGGGTCCAGTGGACCAGAACACACATATGTAATTTTAATGTGTAGGGGGGTCCAGTGGACCAGAACACCAATATGTAATATTTATGTGTAGGGGGGCAGTGGACCAGAAACCACATATTAATATTAATGTGTAGGGGGTCAGTGGACCAGAAAACACATATGTAATATTAATGTGTAGGGGGTCCAGTGGACCAGAACACCACATACTGTATTTAATTGTGTAGGGGGTTCCAGTGGACCAGAACACCACATATGTAATATTAATGTGTAGGGGGTCCAGTGGACCAGAAAACCACTATGTAATATTAATGCAGGGGGGTCCAGTGGACCAGAACACCACATATGTAATATTAATGTGTAGGGGGGTCCAGTGACCAGAACACCAACATATGTAATATTAATGTGTAGGGGGTCCAGTGGAGCCAGAACACCACATATGTAATATTAGTGTGTAGGGGGGTCCAGTGGACCAGAAACACCACATATGTAATATTAATGTTAGGGGGTTCCAGTGGACCGAACCACACATATGTAATATATATGTGTAGGGGGGTCCAGTGGACCAGAACACCACATATGTAATATTAATGTGTAGGGGGGTCCAGTGGCCAGAACACCACATATGTAATATTAATGTGTAGGGGTGGGTAGAACACTACATATGTAAATTAATGTGTAGGGGAGGGTCCATGTGGACCAGAAACACATATGTAATATTAATGTGTAGGGGGTCCAGTGGACCAGAACACCACATATGTAATATTAATGGCAGGGGGTCCAGTGGACCAGAACAACATATGTAATATTAATGTGTAGGGGGTCAGTGGACAGAACACCATATGTAATATTAATGTGTAGGGGGGTCCAGTGGACCAGAACACATATGTAATATTAATGTGTAGGGGGGGTCCGTGACCAGAACACCAATATGTAATATTAATGTGTAGGGGGGTCCAGTGGACCAGAACACCACATATGTAATATTAATGTGTAGGGGGGGTCCAGTGACCAGAACACCACATATGTAATATTAATGTGTCGGGGGGGTCCAGTGGCAGAACACCACATATGTAATATTAATGTGTAGGGGGTCCAGTGGACCAGAAACCACATATGTAATATGTAATGTGTAGGGGGGTCCAGTGGACCAGAACACCACATATGTAATATGTGTAGGGGTCAGTGACAGAACCCACTATGTTAGAGTTAATGTAGGGGGCTCAGTGGACCAGAACACCAATATGTAATATTAGTGTAGGGGTCCAGTGGACCAGAACACCACATATGTAATATTAATGTGTAGGGGGTCCAGTGGACCAGAACACCACATATGTAATATTTGGTGTAGGGGGTCCAGTGGACAGAACACCACATATGTAATATTAATGTGTAGGGGGTCCAGTGGACCAGAACCCACATATGTAATATTAATGTGTAGGGGGGTCCAGTGGACCAGAACACCACATATGAAATATTAATGTGTAGGGGGTCCAGTGGACCAGAACACCACATATGTAATATTAATGTGTAGGGGGTCCAGTGGACCAGAACACCACATATGTAATATTAATGTGTAGGGGGGTCCAGTGGACCAGAACACCACATATTGTAAATTTATGTGTAGGGGGTCCAGTGGACCAGAAACCACATATGTAATATTAATGTGTAGGGGGGTCAGTGGACCAGAACACCACATATGTAATATTAATGTGTAGGGGGCAGTGGACCAGAACACCACATATGTAATATTAATGTGTAGGGGGGTCCAGTGGACCAGAACACCACATATGTAATATTAATGTGTAGGGGGGGTCCAGTGGACCAGAACACCAATATGTAATACTTATGTTAGGGGGTCCAGTGGACCAGAACACCACATATGTAATATTAATGTGTAGGGGGTCCAGTGGACCAGAACACCACATATGAATATTATGTGTAGGGGGTCCAGTGGACAGAACACAATTTATATTATGTGTAGGGGGTCCAGTGGACCAGAAACACTAATTGTAATATTATGTGTAGGGGGTCAGTGGACCAGAACACCAATATGTAATATTAATGTGTAGGGGGGTCCAGTGGACCAGAACACCACATATGTTATATTAATGTGTAGGGGGGTCCAGTGGACCACGAACACCACATATGTAATATTAATGTGTAGGGGGGGTCAGTGGACCAGAAACACACATATGAATATTAATGTGTAGGGGGTCAGTGGACCAGAACCACAGGACCAGAACACCGACATTATGTATTTAATGTGTAAGGGGGTCCAGTTGGACAGAAACCAATTATGTTAATATAATGTGTAGGGGGTCCAGTGGACCAGGAAACCAATATGTAATATTAATGTGCACTCAATAAAAATGTTTTATTTTACATGTTCTTCCTAGAAAATGAGCCAAGGCCAATGAGTCTCAGGTTGAAAAAATAATTCATTGTATAATTTTTCTTTTAGTAAACACTGAAAATGTGTCCCACAAACCCGGATCCCACATAAGGGTTATGTTTTTAAGCCTACGCAAGGTCAATGACGACCAGCCAACGGCTACGTACAGCTGACAATGATATGTTAGACTTTTTTGATTGGTAATGAACCTGATATGTCTGATAGTCTGAATCAAGTGCTCACAGGGTAGTGGCTGAGGCCTGCATGAGGCCTGCGTATGTATAACATCACTACAATCTAAAAGCGCCAGTAATGTACATCGTACCAGCTCCTTCCTGGCCTCCAGAGAAAAACAAGTCTTATGCCGGTAATAAAAACCTATTCTCAGCTTGATCTTRCTTATCAAGTTCTCCACATGAACAGTGAAGCTCAGCTCGTCATCCACCCACACTCCCAAATATTTGTACACTTTGACCTGCTCTATAGTATGTCTCCCCAATATAGCAATGACATGATTAGTAACATGCCTGGCATTTGTTAATACCCTGCATTTTGTTTTACCCGAAATGTTGATTTTATACAAATGATGTTGTAATAAATTATCTTTGGGAATTTTCAAATAATAAACAGGTACCACTTGAATAAAGAACAGTGTCATCTGAATAAAAATGAACTGCAGCTGTTTCAATATCATCCCCAATGTTGTTAATATGCAAAAGGAACAACAGTGGACCCAAAATAGAACCTTGCGGAACCTTCTAGATCGKGTTCTAGATCATCAGGGCCAGAGGATTTCTTTCTGTAATTTTCTTTCAGGGATTTACGCACTTCTGAAACAGTGAAGGATGAGAAGGAGAACCCGGTGAAGGAGTGCACAAGGGTGTCAGGTAAATTCACAGGAGGCTCAATTATACCTTTGACCAGTTCAAATAAACTGCATGCATCTCAGTTACAAGCTGTGCGTCGCGTAACAATTGTTTTGGGAAGCTGTGTATCTGTTTTTACACTACAAACCTTTCACTACTTGTCAAAATTATGGAGGGATTATTTAAATGATCAGAAGTAGATTTAAGGTATTGGTCTGCTTTCAGTTTTTAAGGTCATAGCAACACCCAGATTTCAAAGACATTTAAAAGCCATCCAATCATCTACCGAACCAGACTCTCTCGCTTTAGCCCACATAGCATTTCGTTCCCTTAGAATTTTAATAAGTTAATCAGTAAAACAAGGGTTTTCTCTGCCCTTAATACTGGATTTTCTCTGTCTCTCCTTTCTCCTCTTTTCCAGCCTCCCCCCACCTGTCTCTCAATTTTTGGCATGGGAAACAGATGTTAACATTGACAAAGTAAAAACAAAGAAAAAAACTATCAGACATGAATAATATCCCCCTAGAGTCAGCTGCATTAATAATATCCCCTAGTCAGCTGCATTAATAATATCCCCCTTCAAGCTGCATAATAATGATCCCTAGTCCTGAAATAGTCTAGTCAGCATCATTAATATCCCCTAGAGTCAGCTCATAATAATATATCCCACTAGATCAGCTGCATTAATAATATCCCCCTAGTCAGCTGCATTATAATATTCCCCTAAGTCAGCTGCATTAATAATATCCCCCTAGTTCAGCTGCATTAATAATATCCCCTAGAGCAGCTGCATTAATAATATCCCCCTAGTCAGCTGCATTAATAATATCCCCTAGTCAGCTGCATTAATATATTCCCCTAGTCAAGCTGCTTAATAATATCCCCCTAGAGTCAGCTGTCATTATAATATCCCCCTGAGTCACGGCATTAATAATATCCCTAGTCAGCTGCATATAATATCCCCTAGTCAGCTGCATTAATAATATCCCCTAGTCAGCTCATTAATAATATCCCCTAGTCAGCTGCATTAATAATATCCCCCTAATCAGCTGCATTAATAATATTCCCCTGAGTCAGCTGCATTAATAATATCCCCCTAGTCAGCTGCATTAATAATATCCCCTATGAGTTGCATATCCGCCATTAATAATATCCCTAGAGTCAGCTTGCATTAATAATATCCCCTAGTCAGCTGCATTAATAATATCCCCTAGTCAGCTGCATATAATATCCCCTAGTCGAGCTTTTAATAATATCCCCTGAGTTCAGCTGCATTAATTAATATCCCCCTTAGTCAGCTTGCATTAATAATATCCCTAGAGCATGCTGCATTAATAATATCCCCCTAGTCAGCTGCTTAATAATATCCCCCTAAGTCAGCTGCATTAATAATATCCCCTAGTCACTGCATTATAATTATCCCCCAAGAGTCAGCTGCATTATAATATCCCCTAGTCAGCTGATTAATAATATCCCCTAGTCAGCTGCATTAAAATATCCCCCTAGTCATCTTGGCATTAATAATACCCTAGAGTCAGCTCATAATAATATCCCCTAAGTCAGCTGCATTAATAATATCCCTGAGTCAGCTGCATTAATAATATCCACTAGAGTCAGCTGCATTAATAATATCCCCTAGATCAGCTGCATAATAATATCCCTAGTCAGCTGCATTAATAATATCCCCTAGTCAGCTGTCATTAATAATATCCCCTAGAGTCAGCTGCATTAATAATATCCCACAGTAGTCAGCTGCATAAATATATCCCCAGAGTCAGCTGCATTAATAATATCCCCTAGTCAGCTGCATTAATAATACCCCTGAGTCAGCTGCATTAATAATACCCCCTTCAGCTGCATGAAAATATCCTAGCTGCATTAATAATATCCCCCTAGTCAGCTGCATTAATAATATCCCCTAGTCAGCTGCATAATAATATCCCTAGTCAGCTGCATTAATAATATTCCCCTAGTCAGCTGCATTAATATATCCCCTAGTCAGCTGCATTAATAAATCCCCTAAGTCAGCTGATTAATAATATCCCCTAGTCAGCTGCATTAATATATCCCCTAGTCAGCTGCATTAATAATATCCCCCTAGATCAGCTGCATTAATAATATCCCCTAGTCAGCTGCATTAATAATATCCCTAGTCAGCTGCATTAATTAATATCCCCTAGTCAGCTGATAAATCCCTAGTCACTGCTTAATAATATCCCAAGTCAGCTTCATTAATAATATCCCCTAGTCAGCTGCATTAATATTATCCCCTAGAGTCAGTCATTAATAATACTCCCCTAGTCAGCTGCATTAATAATATCCCCCTAGTCAGCTGCATTAATAATATCCCCTAAGTCAGCTGCATTAAAATATCCCCTAGTCATGCTGCATTAATAATATCCCCTAGTCAGCTGCATAATAATATCCCCCTGAGTCAGCTGCATTAATAATATCCCCTAGTCAGCTGCATTAATAATACCCCTAGTCAGCTGCATTAATAATATCCCCTAGAGTCAGCGATAAAAATCTATCACGCATTAATAATATCCCCTAGTCAGCTGCATTAATAATATCCCTAGTCAGCTAGATTAATAATTCCCCTAAGTCAGCTGCATTAATAATATCCCCATGTCAGCTGCATTATAATATCCCCCTAGAGTCAGCTGCATTAATAATATCCCCTAGTCAGCTGCATTAATAATATCCCCTAAGTCAGCTGCATTAATAATATCCCCTAGTCAGCTGCATTAATAATATCCCCCTAGTCAGCTGCATTAATAAATATCCCCTAGTCAGCTGCATTAATAATATCCCCTAGTCAGCTGCATTAATAATATCCCCCTAGAGTCAGCTGCATTATAATATCCCCCTAGATCACTGCATTAATAAATCCCCCTATCAGCTGCATTAATAATATCCCCCTAGAGTCAGCTGCATTAATAATATCCCCCTAGTCAGCTGCATTAATAATATCCCCTAGAGTCAGCTGCATTAATAATAATCCCCCTAGAGTCAGCTGCTTAATAATATCCCCTAGAGTCAGCTGCATTAATAATATCCCCTAGAGTCAGCTGCATTAATAATATCCCCCTAGAGTCAGCTGCATTAATAATATCCCCTAGAGTCAGCTGCATTAATAATATCCCCCTAGTCAAGCTGCATTAATAATATCCCCTAGAGTCAGCTGCATTAATAATATCCCCTAGAGTCAGCTGCATTAATAATATCCCCCTAGTCAGCTGCATTAATAATATCCCCCTAGTCAGCTGCATTATAATATCCCCTATCAGCTTCATTAATAATATCCCCTAGTCAGCTGCATTAATAATATCCCCCTAGTCAGCTGCATTAATAATATCCCCTAGTCAGCTGTATTAATAATATCCCCCTAGAGTCAGCTGCATTAATAATATCCCCCTAGATCAGCTGCATTAAATAATACCCCTAGTCAGCTGCATTAATAATATCCCCTAGTCAGCTGCACTAGAGTCAGCTGCATTAATAATATCCCCCTAGTCAGCTGCATAATAATTATCCCCTAAGTCAGCTGCATTAATAATATCCCCCTAGATCAGCTGCTTAATAATATCCCCTAGAGTCAGCTGCATTAATAATATCCCCTAGTCAGCTGCATTAATAATATCCCCTAGTCAGCTGCATTAATAATCCCCCTAGAGTCAGCTGCATTAAAATTCCCCTAGTCAGCTGCATTAATAATATCCCCCTAGTCAGCTGCATTAATAAATATCCCCCCTAGTCAGCTGCATTATAATAATCCACTAAGTCAGCTGCATTAATAATATCCCCTAGTCAGCTGCCATTAAAATATCCCCCTAGTCAGCTGCATTAATAATATCCCCTAGTCAGCTGATTAATAATATCCCCGAGTCAGCTGCATAAAATATCCCCTGAGTCAGCTGCATTAATATCCCTAGTCAGCTGCATTAATAAATTCCCCCTAGGCTGCATATAATACCCCCTAGTAGCTGCATAATAAATATCCCCTAGTCAGCTGCATTAAAATATCCCCCTAGTCAGCTGCATTTAATAAATCCCCCTTAGAGTCAGCTTTAA
>NW_019944044.1:51987-56648 GCF_002910315.2 Salvelinus sp. IW2-2015 | reverse complement strand
TCCCCCTAGAGTCAGCTGCATTATAATAAATCCCCCTAGTCAGCTGCATTAATAATATCCCCTAGTCAGCTGCATTAATAATATCCCCTAGAGTCAGCTGCATTAATAATATCCCCTAGTCAGCTGCATTAACAATATCCCTAGTCAGCTGCATTAATAATATCCCCTAGAGTCAGCTGCATTAATAATATCCCCTAGTCAGCTGCATGAATAATATCCCCTAGAGTCAGCTGCATTAATAATATCCCCTAGTCAGCGCATGAATAATATCCCCTAGTCAGCTGCATTAATAATATCCCCCTAGTCAGCTGCATGAATAATAATCCCCCTAGTCAGCTACATTAATAATATCCCCCTAGTCAGCTGCATTAATAATATCCCCTAGTCAGCTGCATAATATATCCCCCTAGTCAGCTCATTAATAATATCCCCTAGTCAGCTGCATGAATAATATCCCCCTAGTCAGCTGCATTAATAATATCCCCTAGTCAGCTGCATTAATAATATCCCCTAGAGTCAGCTGCATTAATAATACCCCCTAGAGTCAGCTGCATTAATAATAATCCCCTAGTCAGCTGCATTAATAATATCCCCCTAGTCAACTGAATTAATAATATCCCCCTAGAGTCAGCTGCATTAATAATATCCCCTAGTCAGCTGCATTAATAATATCCCCTAGTCAGCCGCATTAATAATATCCCCCTAGAGTCAGCTGCATTAATAATATCCCCCTAGTCAGCTGCATTAATAATATCCCCTAGTCAGCTGCATTAAAATATCCCCCTAGTCAGCTGCATTAATAATATCCCCCTAGTCAGCTGCATTTAATAATATCCCCTAGTCAGCTGCATTAATAATATCCCCTAGTCAGCCTGCATTAATATATCCCCCTAATCTCTCCTTATTAATAATATCCCCTAGTCAGCTGCATTAATAATATCCCCCTAGAGTCAGCTGCATTAATAATATCCCCCTAGAGTCAGCTGCATTAATAATATCCCCCTAGTCAGCTGCATTAATAATACCCCCCTAGTCAGCTGCATTAATAATATTCCCTAGTCAGCTGCATTAATAATATCCCCCTAGTCAGCTGCATTAATAATATCCCCCTAGAGTCAGCTGCTTTAATAATATCCCCCTAGAGTCAGCTGCATTAATAACCACATCAAGATTATGATCAGTGATTAGTTCATTGACTATGAGTCGATTGGAAGTGAGGGATCTAACATTAAGTAGCCCTATTTTGAGATGTGAGGTATCACAATCTCTTTCAATAATGGCAGGAATGGAGGTGGTCCTTATTCCAGTGAGATTGCTAAGGCGAACAATGCCATGTTTAGTTTTGCTCAACCTAGATCGAGGCACAGACACAGTCTCAATGGGGATAGCTGAGCTGACTACACTGACTGTGCTATTGGCAGACTCCACTAAGCTGGCTAACAGCCTGCTGCCTGGCCTGCACCCTACTTCATTGTGGAGCTAGGGGAGTTAGAGCCCTGTCTATGTTGATAGATAAGATGAGAGCACCRCTCCAGCTAAGATGGAGTCCGTCTTCAGATTAGCCTTAACGTCGGTAGCCCTGCCTCCTGGTAAACGGTGTATGATTGCTGGATAATTCTTTTTAAGCCTAATATTGAGGGTAATGGAGTCGCCAATGACAAGGGTTTTCTATTTTTTCAGAGCTAACGGTGGGAGGCTTCGGTGGCTCAGACCTCGTAGTGGGTGGAGGAGAGACGTGTGAAGGCTCGGCCTCTGACTCTGACTTATTGCTTGATGGGGAGAACCGGTTGAAAGTTTCTGGTTGAATGAGCGGTACTGGAAGGGCATTTCTTAATAGAAAGAAGAGAGAGAAAGTGMCAGGACTGTGCAGGGGATTTATACTACTATCTGTACATACTGGTGGCACATCTGCTCATCTGAAGCTATGCTTGCAAAATGGCTATCCTCACCATAAGGCGATCGTTCTCCTGTATATTWTGAGTACAGCGACTGCAATTAGAAGGCATAATGTTAAAACTTCTTGTCAATATGGGGGCGCTGTTTCCACTTTGGAAAAAATCGTGCCCAAATTAAACTGCCTCGTACTCTATTCTAGATCGTACAATATGCATATTATTATTACTATTGGATAGAAAACACTCTCAAGTCTCTAAAACTAATATCTGTGAGTAAAACAGAACTCATTTTGCAGCAAACTTCCAGACAGGAAGTGAAAAATCTGAAAACGATGCTCTGTTCCAGGGCCTGCCTGTTGAATTGCCATATATTTATGGATATGCATGCACTGCATACYCCTTCCACTAGATGTCAACAGGCAGTGGAAGGTGGAATGGGGTGTCTAGCTTGATCTGAGGTCGAACAAGAGCTCTTGGAATGACGTGWCCASAATTTCCTTTSTCTACCWYVGCGCGGGAAGVWCCTRCKTATTGTCTTKTGATAAGCGTTCGGTATACACGGCTAATATCTCCGGCTTTGTTTTWATTTGATACATATTAGAAAAACATCATAAAGTAGGTTTTTTCAACCGAGTTTCATCAGTTTATTCAACGTTTAATGGGAAAAGAGAGAGATCGTTTTCAGATAGCCTTAACGTCGGTAGCCCTGCTCCTGGTAAACGGTGTATGATTGCTGGATAATTCTTTTTAAGCCTAATATTGAGGGTAATGGAGTGCCAATGACAAGGGTTTTCTATTTTTTCAGAGCTAACGGTGGGAGGCTTCGGTGGCTCAGACCTCGTAGTGGGTGGAGGAGAGACGTGTGAAGGTCGGCCTCTGACTCTGACTTATTGCTTGATGGGGAGAACCGGTTGAAAGTTTCTGGTTGAATGAGCGGTACTGGAAGGCATTTCTTAATAGAAAGAAGAGAGAGAAAGTGTCAGGACTGTGCAGGGGATTTATACTACTATCTGTACATACTGGTGGCACATCTGCTCATCTGAAGCTATGCTTGCAAAATGGCTATCCTCACCATAAGGCGATCGTTCTCCTGTATATTTGAGTACAGCGACTGCAATTAGAAGGCATAATGTTAAAACTTCTTGTCAATATGGGGCGCTGTTTTCCACTTTGGAAAAATCGTGCCCAAATTAAACTGCCTCGTACTCTATTCTAGATCGTACAATATGCATATTATTATTACTATGGATAGAAAACACTCTCAAGTCCTAAAACTAATATCTGTGAGTAAACGAACTCATTTTGCAGCAAACTTCCAGACAGGAGTGAAAAATCTGAAAACGATGCTCTGTTCAGGGCTGCTGTTGAATTGCCATATATTTATGGATTGCATGCACTGCATCACCTTCACTAGATGTCAACAGGCAGTGGAAGGTGGAATGGGGTGTCTAGCTTGATCTGAGGTCGAACAAGAGCTCTTGGAATGACGTGACCAGATATCCTTTGTCTACCAGTGCGCGGAAGTACCTCCAATTTGTCTTATGATAAGGTCGGTTCGGTATCACGGCTAATATCCCGGCTTTGTTTTAATTTGATACATATTAAAAACATCATAAAGTAGGTTTTTTCAACGCAGTTTCATCAGTTTATTCAACGTTTAATGGGTCTTTTGGAGTTTTCCGTTCTATGCGTCAAGAGAAGATGGGCATGTTCGCGCCACATGGCTAGCCTTGTGGAGCGAATTCGACATGGGGAAGAAGGACATTCTAAAACCAAACAACGATTTATTCTGGACAAAGGACTCCTTGTACAAGATTCCGATGGAAGCTCAGCAAAAGTAAGAACAATTTATGATGTTATTTCGTATTTCTGTGGAAATGTTTAGTCCTATTATCCACCCTTTTGCGGGCGCTGTCTTGCTATAACGTAAGCTGTTTGTTATGGTAAAGTTATTTTTTAAAATCTAACACAGCGGTTGCATTAAGAACTAGTGTATCTTTATTTGCTGTCCAACAGTATTTTTTAGTAAAGTTTATGATGAGTTCTTTGGTCAGATTAGGTGGTGTCCAAACTAGCTCCGGACAATTTGGTGAATCGATGCTACATATTCATAATGTATAACCACGGTTTGCAGCTCTAAATATGCACATTTTGAACAAAACATAAGTGTATTGTATAACCTGATGTTTAAGACTGTCATCTGATGAAGTTTGGTCAAGGTTAGTGTTCATTTTAATATCTTTTGCTGGTTTTTGCGATAGCTACCTTTTGCTGCTAATAAATGCATTTGTGTGTTGGCTTATTGTGATAAGCTAATATAATGCTATATTGTGTTTTCGCTGAGTAAAACACTTAAAAAATATCGAAATATTGGTGGATTCACAAGATGTTTATCTTTCATTTGCTGTACACCATGTATTTTTCATAAATGTTTTTATGTGAGTATTTAGGTATTTTCACCGTTCCTCTCTGTAAATTATTCTGGTGCTTTGGTGTATATTTTGATGGTAGCTGCAAATGTAAAACTATGATTCTATACCTCAAATATGCACATTTTCGAACAAAAACATAAATTTTATTATATAACATGTTATAAGACTCGTCATCTGATGAAGTTGTTTCTTGTTAGTGACTAATTATATCTCTATTTGGTCGGTTTGGTGATAGCTACCTATGCGGTAGAAAATGGTGAAAATATGCGGTTGAGTCTTTTGCTATTGTGGTTAGCTAATAGAAATATACTATTGTGTTTTCGCTGTAAAACAT
>NW_019944044.1:37987-47080 GCF_002910315.2 Salvelinus sp. IW2-2015 | reverse complement strand
TCTTTTGGAGTTTTCCGTTCTATGCGTCAAGAGAAGATGGGCATGTTCCGCGCCACATGGCTAGCCTTGTGGAGCGAATTCGACATGGGAGAAGGACATTCTAAAACCAAACAACGATTTATTCTGGACAAAGGACTCCTTGTACAAGATTCTGATGGAAGCTCAGCAAAAGTAAGAACAATTTATGATGTTTATTTCGTATTTCTGTGGAAAATGTTAAAAAATCGGAAATGATGGCTGGATTCACAAGATGTTTATCTTTCATTTGCTGTATTGGACTTGTGATTTCATGAAAATTATATTATATGATATCCCTGTCGCGTTAGGCTAGGCTATGCTAGTCAGCTTTTTTGATGAGGATGCTCCCGGATCCGGGATGGGTAGCAATYTTACTACTTAGCTTCGGCTGGTGGAGATCCTGACGAACCACGTCCAGATAAAGCGTCCGGGGTGAAAAAGTTGAAGGGAGAAAAAAAGGAAAAAAAAGATAAGTTTGGCAGATAACCGAGTAGCAACAAACAGCACAGCAGTACTGAGACAAGTCTGGAAGTTGAGGGCGGAGCGATTGATTCGTGTTGGTTAATCCTGATGATTTCATTGCCTGCTTACGTGCTCCCATTGAAAGAGCTTTCATTGTCTGTTTGTGCCCCTGTTAATTTAGCCTACGGCTCTGACTTGGTGTACATGGAGAATACTGTAAGAAAGGCCAATATTCTGAATTATGTCGCTGTTCATTTCAAAAGTGCTGAACGAATAGTCATATAGCCTAATGTTCTGACTTGGTAGTGCACATTAATCCTTATTAATCCTGTTTTAGAGAATTGTCATCATCAAATATTGTAAGAACTTTCATTGTCTGCTTATATGCCCCCTTTATTTTTCCTACGGTTCTGACTTGGTGTACATGGATAATACTGTAAGAACGGCCCAGGTTCTGAATTCTGTCGCTGTACATTTGAAAAGTGCTGAACAAATAGTTATATTGACTATGTTTGTCCTTGCTCGCTCATAACGTCTCAATTGTCATCAGAAACAACATTTGTTTAAGCAAGTCAGTCATGTCAGCTATGTTTTTTTTTTAAACGGCAGTAAATGAGGCTGAATMATATGTTAGGCTGTCAGGCTGTCAGACACACAGCTCCACGTGTAGCGGTGCTGAAAAGGCTGAACGAATTATATAGGCTACAACAGTCTCAGCTCGCTCTTGTCTTAATTGAAATTACGGCTTGCCTCGCTTATCGTCATATATGCCATAGTTTGTACATCTGCATTGTTAAATTGCTTATATAGGTCTTATTAGTATCGTATTCATAATTGTAGGCAACGRTAGATGCATTTAATTGTTTTGCTTACTTTTGTGTGTTATAATTATCTCGTGGTTTTCTCCACGAGGAGGGTGGTAAGTTACAGACCCAACAACATTATATTATAGTATCTCCTCCTCGTAACCATGTTCGCCAGCGACAGTCTCTTCCTATTCAAATATTTTTGTTCAACAGAAAGTTCAGTAACTGACATGTAATTCCAGGGTCGTTTTATTTGAGCAGCGTGCTGTCCGTGCGTCGGTATATTGTAAATAAAAGTCAACCCTCATGATTGTATTTTCTTTCCCTCGTTAGACCACATAGGCCTCATGAAAGAGTTAAAATGGTAGACTAAGCGCTGAGCCTGGGTCTCTCTCTTTCTCTCTCTGTGGTGACTTAAAGAAGAGAAAAGTTAAAAGGCCAAAACATCTTGCTGATTTTATCTGAACTAACATCTATCTGTATTTATGTCGCTGTCCATTTCAAAATTGCTCAACGAATATCGCTGCTCCTTTGCTTGCACTTGCTTCTGCTTGTGAGCAAAGTGTTAATCAGATTTTCAATCCCCTTAATTCAATCAGAAAAGGTAAATAGTAAGGGATGAGAAAGATGTTATAGACACGCTGGGTATCTAAAGAGAGACAGGATAGAGGTATAAAGAGAGACATTGCTGGGTGTCTAAAGAGAGACAGGATAGAGGTATAAAGAGAGACATTGCCTGTGGTGTCTAAAGAGAGACAGGATAGAGTGTATAAGAGAGAGACGATAGAGGTATAAAGAGAGAAGGGAGAGGTATAAAAAGGACAGGATAGAGTATAAAGAGAGACATTGCTGGGTGTCTAAAGAGAGACAGGATAGAGGTATAAAGAGAACAGGATAGAGGTACTAAAGAGAGACAGATGAGGTATAAGAGAGACAGGATAGAGGTATAAAAGAGAGACAGGATAGAGGTATAAAGAGAGACAGATAGAGGTATAAGAGAGACAGGATAGAGGTATAAAGAGAGACAGGATAGAGGTATAAAGAGAAGACAGGATAGAGGTAGAAAGAGAGACAGGATAGAGGTATAAAGAGAGACAGGATAGAGGTATAAGAGAGACAGGCTAGTATTAGAGAGACAGGATAGAGGTTAAAGAGAGACAGGATAGAGGATAAGAGAGACAGGATAGAGGTATAAAGAGAGACAGATAGAGGTATAAAGAGAGAAGGGATAGAGGTATAAAGAGAGACAGGATAGAGGTATAAAAGAGAGACAGGATAGAGGTATAAAGAGAGACAGGATAGAGGTAAAAGAGAGACATGATAGAGTATAAGAGGAACAGGATAGAGGTATAAAGAGAGACAGGATAGAGGTATAAAGAGAGACAGGATAGAGGTATAAAGAGAGACAGGATATAGGTATAAAGAGAGACAGGATAGAGGTATTAAAAGAGAGACAGGAGAGAGGTATAAAGAGAGACAGGATAGAGGTATAAAGAGAACAGGGATAGGAGGTACAAGAGAGACAGATAGAGGTATAAAGAGAGACAGGATAGAGGTATAAGAGAGACAGGATAGAGTATAAAGAGAGACAGGATGAGGATAAGAGATATATAAGAGAGGACAGGTAGAGGATATAAGAGAGACAGGATAGAGGTAATAAGAGAGGAAGAATAGAAGATGTAAAGAGAGACAGGATAGAGGGATATTAAGAGAGACAGATAGAGGTATAAAGAAGAAGACAGTAGTATAAAGAGAGACAGGATAGAGGTATAAAGAGAGACAGGATAGAGGGTATAAAGAGAGACAGATAGAAGGATGATAAAAGAGAGACAGAAATAAGAGGATGAAGGAGACAGGATAGAGTATAAAAGAGGACAGGATAATAGGTATAAAGAGAGACAGATAGAGGTATAAAGAGACAGGAGGAGTAGAGATATAGAGAGAAGGACAGGATCAGAGGTAAAGAGAGAAGAACAGTGGATGAAGAGGTATAAAGAGAGAGACGCAGGATAGAGGTATATATAGAGGTATAAAGAGAGGACAGGATAGAGTATAAAGAAGACTAAGGAGCAGATATAGGTATAAAGAGAGACAGATAGAGGTATAAAGAAGACAGAGGGATAGAGGTAAAGAGAGACAGGGAGTATAGAGGTTAAAGAAGAGACAGGATAAGGTACAAAGAGAGAAGATAGAGGTGATAATAAGAGAGACATGATAGAGGTATAAAGAGAGCAGGATAAGGAGTATAAAGAGAGACAGGATGAGGTATAAAGAGAGACAGATGATAGAGGTATTAAGAGAGAACAGGATAGAGGGTATAAGCAGAGAGGATAGAGACAGGATAGCAGATAGGGTATCAAAGATAAGACAGGATAGAGGGCTCTTATGACTTCAGAGAGCTCTCGTAATACACCAGACTCAGCGAGTATAAAGACACTAGACGTAATAGAGACCGAATAGACAGAGTATTAAGGAGAACCCGCTCAGGGAGGCTCAGAGACAGCGAATGGAGTATCACAGAAATGTAGATCGACCAGCGCATATAATCAGAGAACTGAATAGAGGAATATAAGAGAAGTAATAGGTATAAGAGAGAACAGAGAGAGAGGATATAATATAGAGCACTATGGAATCAACATATAAAGAGAGACAGGAGAGGGGTAAAGAGCAGACAGGATGTAGAGGATAGTGTAGAGACACAAAGAACTAGAGGGTATTAAAGAGAGAGAGCAAGATAGGTTATAAAGAAGTGGAAATCTTGTTATTTGGTAACAGCTCATTACTTATTCCTTATAAATACAGATCACCGTTAAATGAACAAAGTAGGTCCTGCTCCCTCACTCTCATTCGTCTCTCCCTGACTATACGCTCTCGTCTCAATCCATCCAGATAGTTGAAGATATCGCTCTCATTAGATCTAAGAAGCTAGCAGCGTACTACTCGGCTGCAATATCATCAATCACACCTTTCCACCTTCTTTTCACGTATCGAATATCGACTTATGGATAGTGCCCTCATCTCTCATCTACCTCGCTCGCTCATTCGATATCCTACCTAGCACCCCGCTCCATGCTCAGGCCTAGCACATGCCGCTTCTCACTATATACGGCACCCACTCAAGGCTCTATGTGTAGCCTCACATTGCCCCACAAAACATACGATACTACCTGCACCCTAACTGGAAAATATCCTGCTACCGTGCACACTCTCCCTTACACTTCTCTCTACTGCAACCCTCATGCCTCTCTGCCTACCCGTGACACCTACTACTTCTCTACCTGCACCCTAGCCAACTCTTTCTACCTAGCACGCCTACTACTCTATCTCTACCTGCACCTACACTCTCTCTACTGCCTTGCACCCTACTCACTCATGATCTCACCTGCTCTGACCTACGAGCTACATCTACCTCACCACTCTTAATATCCTTCTCTCTCAACCTGCGCCGTACACATCCACTCTCTACTCTGCACCATACCTCTATATTGCACACCCATGCAAATCTTTAGGCCAATGCACCACCACACTCATACTAACCTCACCCTAATCACTCTCTCACCTGCACCCTCTACACTCTCTCTCCCTGTACCTATCTCTCGATCTACTGCCTACCCTTACACATCTCTCTCATCATGCAACCTTACCCTCCATACTCTGACTCATGCCGATCGATCCCATATTGCTCCCTTTTCGTCCCATAATATTCTACCACAACGAGCCGACTCGGTGTGGCCATGTACACATATTGGGCCACACGCGTACACTGTATTTGATTGTTGAAAATATTGTGAGACAATATTTTAGTGCATTCATGCTTTTGGAAAACTTTAATACATTTGCTGAATTGCCGCAACTCGAATCGTGAATACAAAGAACAGTGTTAGCCATATGGTTGTTTAAGTTCGCCAGTACATTTTGTCATGATAGCATAGACGGTTGACTCAGCCAAAAATTCAAAACAATACGTCCAATCACAATGTTATTGGCATATATCATATTTAGTAGGTGTTATTGCAGGTGTAGCAAAATGCTTGTAAGACGTAGTTTCAAGAACAAGATAAAACGAAAACTGAAACGAGCCTCCTCGATTCCCCGCACGGCAGATTCTTGACATCTGGTCATCCAGAATCTCAACAACAACACTATACGTAGTGCACTACTTTTCACCTTTGCTCATAGTAGGGAATAGGGTGTCATTTGGGATGCTKCCTTAGTGTGGTTTACTAATCCATGCGAACATAGTTACAGACCCAGCTGACTCCCTGCATCGTCTCCTCCTCTCTTTCCCTTGTTCTCCCGTGTCTCTTTTCATTTCGTAGAGCAGCCACCTCTCTAAAGCAAACAGCGCTTTATTGTTAAGTGCACAGAGAGCTGTTTAAATTGAAGTGGAATGGATCCCTGCACCTGAAGTTTGGGAAAGAGCACAAAGTGGATAGCCAATATGTTTCTATTCAGAATAGTCTCTGAAAACCTTCTTACGAAATCATCTAATAACCCAGAAAGATACACCTGCTAGATTCACATCTCAGACTACTATCTCCTCTCCTCTCCTCTGTAAATTACATCTCTCAGCTGAAGGAAGAGAAGGAGGGAGGAGGGAGGGAGGGAGTAGGGGGGAGTAGGGAGGGAGGGAAGTAAGGAGGGAGAAAGGGAGATAGAGAGAGAATTTGCCTATTTCTTTACACTTAGGGCTGTGGCATCTCCTGGCTTCCACACACAGCCTACAAGACACTGATGCAGACCTTTGGAGCATCTACACTTTAAAAAGTCTAATAAATCCATGTAATGTAGCCTACACCTTCACAATAAATTAATCATTTATTTTAGACAGGTCTAAAGAAACAGAATAGCATACTCTGAGTTGTCCTCATGTTAGACCCTGATCTGGCTATGCCATATGGCTGTGGGCTACACTAGTTCTTTTAGCAGACAAGATTTGCTTGGACTTCAATGGCAATATTTTATAGTATGAAGAATACAATTGAACAAAGCTCAATAAAATAGAAAGGATATTTTCTCCAAAGGATATGAGGGAGTGTTCACGTGAGATTATTCTGTGTTGAGAGGTTAACAAAGAAATAGGTCCTCCAATGTGCTTAATTTAGAGTTATTAATGTAACTTTAGTTGTTCTACAAACGTTGAGTAATATGTTTTGATTTTTAATACGTTGTAAGGCTGCATGATGCGACTCTAATGATGATTTGGACAAATTAGCTTGAAAGGCTCTGCTTTGTTTTTTGGCACAGGCTGTACACACTTCATCAGTCTCTCATTCACAATTTGACAAGCACTTGATAATGCCTAGAATTTCATGGCGGCATCCCRTTTTTTGTGGCCGTATTGCACCCTAAAAAATTCCAGGCCTTTTGCGGCCATTAGCCATTGTACCCTTCTCCCTGCGCTACATCAGGGACGGACCTAAGCGTGATCTTATCCAATTCCGAGGTGCATATTGAAGACATTGGAAGAATTGTCCACATTTACTTATCACCAGCCAACAATATGAGTAAGCTTAACGAACAGCAAAAGCACTAGCCTATGCCATTCTACTGTGCAACTTACTACTGTAGGTATCCCCTTTCCCTTCCCAGACCATGTGGGAGGTTCGGTTGTGAGGTGGTTGTGGATTGGTTGTGGATCGGTTGTGGGGTGGTTGGGGTTCAGTTGTGGTGGTTGTGGGTTTGTTGTGATTTGGTTGTGGATTGCTTTTGGGGTTGTCTAGCCCCTTCGCTACGGGAGAGCAGTACACATTGGCCTCCCATCACCGAAGGTGTATTGTTGTTGTTAAACCATTGATATGTTCTAGGGGCCATTTTGAGACCGTAATTCTTAAGAGTCTAAGCCTTTGGGGAATTGTTTTAAGATGGTCATGCCATGGATCATTTAGCTACTTGATATGGAATTTTAGTATCCCTTTACATATAAAAAAAAATGAAATATGGGACAGCTGTTTTTTAGTCAAGACATTCGTGTTTTTTTACGTAATATTTAGTTGTTGTACTGTATGTGTGTCTACAGTTTTGTTTAATGTTGTGTTAGTGAATATACGTTGTTTTGTCTGAAAATGTTCTTCCCCTGCTGCTATTGGAACAGATCTTGGAAAAGAGATGTTATCTCAATGAGAAAAACCTGTAAAAACAAATATATATATATTTTTTTGGAGTAGGCACAAAACTACCTCCATATTTCCATAAATGTTATTGATGAGCAGAACAGAGACGACCATCGTGTTCGTGAGAGTCTCATCTTTTCCACAGGTCAAATGTCATGGTGATGGTCATATTAGTTTGTAGGCAAAACTATTCGGATGCTACAGACGTTTTCGTGAGAAGACCGATGTCTCATGGTCTGACAAACTCTGCTGTAGTGAGACCGATGTCTCATGGTCTGACAAACTCTGCTGTAGTGAGACCGATGTCTCATGGTCTGACAAACTCTGCTGTAGTGAGACCGATGTCTCATGGTCTGACAAACTCTGCTGTAGTGAGACCGATGTCTCATGGTCTGACAAACTCTGCTGTAGTGAGACCGATGTCTCTGGTCTGACAAACTCTGCTGTAGTGAGACCGATGTCTCATGGTCTGACAAACTCTGCTGTAGTGCGGCCACCTTCCAGCGCAGATGGGAATTTTTTTAAATTATAGATTGACGCTCTGGTGCGTCAACGGACTCTAGTTATGAAGCTAGAAGGTACAACTAGGTACTGCTGGAACGTCTACCAATGGCATATTCATTTTTTTTGTGAGAAATTACATTCGTCAGTCAAAACATTTGTAAAATATTTCTGAAGTATAAATAGCCCACACTTTAAATGAGGCTTAACTAATGATTATTAAATGGTTTATTAGGACCTATATTAAACATGTTATGAATTACATTATGAATAATTATTAAACATTTTAAAAGTTGTTTACACATATCTTACAAACATTAACACATGTGGTAGTAAGGGGCGGCAGGGTAGCCTAGTGGTTAGAACTTTGGACTAGTAACCGAAAGGTTGCAAGTTCAAATCCCCAAGCTGACAAGGTACAAATCTGTCATTCTGCCCCTGAACAGGCAGTTAACCCATTGTTCCTAGGCCGTCATTGAAAATCTGAATTTGCCAAATGAGGAGAGTTACAAACTACACACCAGTCAGAGTTATACTTAATCTACATATTTTTATAATACTAAGCAATAGAATTTGACTTTCAACAATTCACTATTTCTAATGAACCGTTGAGAAGTACCAACAGAAAAATACAAAGATATTTTATAGCCAAGATACCCCCCTCTCAGCTTACATGACGAACCACAGATCTTAGGAACTTTTCACAAAGAAATACTTTTTCTTGAGAAAGGAGTATCCCTTAGCCAGATAACTCTCTATTAGTTATCGTTGAGTTTGGTCCCTCAGACGAGGTTCTAATCTTGTTCCTGGTACTTCATAGTACAAAAACACCAACTCATCCAATGGAATATATCAATTATCAACTCTAGATACTCCCATCTCAAGTAAACCCCCTCTTGACCCCACTCCTGGACAAGCTCACTGAGGGGAGTGAGCCTCTAGGTCATACACTGTCCCAGGATAAGTGTAAGATCAGAGAGGACATACAATGTTTCCAGACACTGCCATACACCTCCCCCCAATGGGAAAAGGAGGGAGTGACTGGCGCACAGACATTGCGGAGACAAGTAATTGGTTCCCCATTAATCACGCCATCCCTTCACATGGTTTAAGAATAGGTAAAGACACATTCACATATGAAGACAATGTTCCATTCTGTCCTCTTCCCTTTCTGATATTCTGCACCAGGGACA
>NW_019944044.1:32590-37027 GCF_002910315.2 Salvelinus sp. IW2-2015 | reverse complement strand
TGCTGTCCTGGGACTCTGTGGGGTGTGTTTGTGTTTGTGAACAGAGCCCCAGGACCAGCTTGCTTAGGGGACTCTTCTCCAGGTTCATCTCTCTGTGGGTGATGGCTTTGTTATGGAAGGTTTGGGAATCGCTTCCTTTTAGGTGGTTGTAGAATTTAACGGCTCTTTTCTGGATTTTGATAATTAGCGGGTATCGGCCTAATTGTGCTCTGAATGCATTATTTGCTGTTCTACGTTGTACACAGAGGATATTTTGCAGGATTCCGCATGCAGAGTCTCAATTTGGTGTTTGTCCAATTTTGTGAATTCTTTGTTGGTGAGCGGACCCCAGACCTCACAACCCTAAAGGACAATGGGTTCTATAACTGATTCAAGTATTTTTTCCAGATCCTAATTGGTATGTTGCATTTTATGTTCCTTTTAATGGCATAGAAGGCCCTTCTTGCCTTGTCTCTCAGATCGTTCACAGCTTTGTGGAAGTTACCTGTGGTGCTGATGTTTAGGCCGAGGTATGTATAGTCTTTTGTGTGTTCTAGGGCAACGGTGTCTAGATGGAATTTGTATTTTTGGTAATGGCGACTGGACCTTTTTTGGAACACCAATATTTTGGTCTTACTGAGATTTACTGTCAGGGCCCAGGTCTGYCAGAATCTGTGCAGAAGATCTAGGTGCTGCTGTAGGCCCTCCTTGGTTGGTGAKAGAAGCACCAGATCATCAGCAAACAGTAGATATTTGACTTCAGATTCTAGTAGGTTGAGGCCGGGTGCTGCAGACTTTTGTAGTTCCCTCGCTAATTCGTTGATATATATGTTGAAGAGGGTGGGGCTTAATCTGCATCCCTGTCTCAGCCCACGACCATGTGGGAAGAAATGTGTGTGTTTTTTGCCTATTTTAACCGCACACTTGTTGTTTGTGCACATGGGTTTTATGTTGTCGTATGTTTTTTCCCCCAACACCATTTTCCATCAATTTGTATATCAGACCCTCATGCCAAATTGAGTGTAAGGCTTTTTTTTTTATCAATAAAGCATGAGAAGACTTTGCGTTTGTGTTGGTTTATTTGTTTGTCAATTAGGGTGTGCAGGGTGAATACATGGTCTGTTGTACGGTAATTTGGTAAAAAGCCAATTTGACATTTGCTCAGTACATTGTTTTCACTGAGGAAATGTACGAGTCTGCTGTTAATGATAATGCAGAGGATTTTCCCAATGTTGCTGTTGACGCATCTCCCACGGTAGTTATTGGGGTCAAATTTGTCTCCACTTTTGTGAATTGGGGTGATCAGTCCTTGGTTCGAAATATTGGGGAAGATGCCAGAGCCTAGGACGAAGTTAAAGAGTTTTAGTATACCCAATTGGAATTTGTTGTCTGTATATTTGATCAACACCACAGGCCTTTTTGGGTTGGGGGGTTTGTATTTTGTCCTGTAGTTCATTCAAGGTAATTGGAGAATCCAGTGGGTTCTGGTAGTCTTCAATAGTTCATTCTAAGATTTGTYTTTGATCATGTTTTTGCTGTTTGTTCTTTGTTATAGAGCRAAAAAGATTGGAGAAGTGGTTTATCCATACATCTCCATTTTGGATAGATAATTCTTCGTGTTGTTGTTTGTTTAGTGTTTTCCAATTTTCCCAGAAGTGGTTAGAGTCTATAGATTCTTCAGTTACATTGAGCTGATTTCTGACGTGCTGTTCCTTCTTTTTCRGTAGTGTATTTCTGTATTGTTTTKGTGATTCACRATAGTGAAGGCGTAGACTCAGGTTTTCCGGGTCTCTATGTTTTTGGTTGGACAGGTTTCTCAATTTCTTTTTTAGATTTTTGCATTCTTCATCAAACCATTTGTCATTGTTGTTCATTTTCTTCGGTTTTCTATTTCAGATTTTTAGATTTGATAGGAAAGCTGAGAGGTCAAACATACTGTTAAGATTTTCTACCACCAAGTTCACATCTTCACTATTACAGTGCAACATTTTGTCCAGGAAGTTGTCTAAAAGGGATTGTATTTGTTGTTGCCAAATTGGTTTTTGGTACGTTTCCAAACTTCATTCCTTCCAACTAGAGCATTTCTTAATATTACTCAGTTCCTTTGGCTTTGATGCCTCATGATTGAGTATTGCTCTGTTCAAGTAGACTGTGATTTTGCTGTGATCTGATAGGGGTGTCAGTAGACTGACTGTGAACGCTCTGAGAGACTCTGGGTTGAGGTCAGTGATAAAGTAGTCTACAGTACTACTGCCAAGGGATGAGCTATAGGTGRASCTACRATAGGAGTCCCCTCGAAGCCTACCATTYARTATGTACATACCCAGRGTGRGACAGAGCTGCAGGAGTTGTGTTTTTGTTATATTGTCATAGCTGTGCCGAGACAAGAGGTCTTTTCACAGTCCCCAAGACCAGAACAGACTATGGGGGAGGGAATGCTGACACCTCCAGGCAGGTCTCTCTCTGTGTGTGTCTCTCTCTGTGTGCGTCTCTCTCTCTCTCTCTCTGTGTGCGTCTCTCTCTGTGTGCGTCTCTCTCTCTCTCTAAAGAGAGATGGAGGAGAGATGGAGGGAGGGAGCCGCTAAGAGGGAGCGCAGAGGGAGGGGAGGGAGCCGCTAGAGGGAGGGAATAAGTGGAGGAGCGGAGGCCCTAGAGGGAGGCGAGAGATGGAGGAAGGGCGGGAAGATGGAGGGAGGAGAGGGATGGAGGAGGGAGGCCGCCATAGATGGAGGGGGAGGGATGGGATGGAGGAGAGGATGGAGATGGAGGGAGGGGGGGGAGGGCTCGCTAAAGAGGAGGGAGATATGGAAGGGAGGGAAGGCTGGAGGAGGGAAGGCGACTAGAGAGGGAAGGGATGGAGGAGGAGGGAGGGCGCCGCTAGAGGGAGGGAGAGATGGAGGGAGGGAGAGATGGAGGGAGGGAGGCCCGCTAGATGGAGGAGGATGGATGGAGGGAGGGAGGCCGCTAAAGGGGAGGGAGGGAGGAGGGAGAGAGAGATGGAAGGGGAGGGAGAGATGGGAGGGAGGGAGAGATGGAGGGAGGGAGAAGATTGAGGAGAGGGAGGCCGTAGAGGAGGGAGGATGGAGGGAGGAGGCCGCTAGAGGGAAGGGAAGATGGAGGGAGGAGGACGCTAGAGGTAGGGAGGGATGAAGGGAGGGAGGATGGAGGGTGGAGGGAGGGAGGCCGCTGGAGGGAGGAGAGATGAAGGGAGGGAGGATGGAGGGAGGAGGCCGCTAGATGGAGGGAGGGATGGGAGGGAGGGAGGCGCTAGAGGTGGGAGAGATGGAGGGAGGAGAGCGAGGAGGGAGGCCGCTAGAGGGATGGAGGGAGGGAGGCCTCCAATGTATATGCATGTTTGGCCTGGTAACCAATGTCTTTATAGCATGTTGGCCTGGTAACCATGTCTTAGCATGTGGCCTGGTAACCAACGTTTTAGCATGTTGGCCTGGTAACCAATGTCTTTATAGCATGTTGGCCTGGTAACCAATGTCTTTATAGCATGTTGGCCTGGTAACGCAATGTCTTTATAGCATGTTGGCCTGGAACCAATGTTTTTATAGCATGTTGCCTGGTTAACCATGTCTTTATAGCATGTTGGCCTGTAACCAATGTTTTATAGCAATGTTGGCTCTGTAACAATGTCTGTATAGCATGTTTGCCTGTAACCAATGTCTGTATAGCATGTTGGCCTGGTAACAATGTCTTATAGCATGTTGCCTGGTAACCATGTCTTATAGCATGTTGGCCTGGTAACAATGTCTTTATAGCATGTTGGCCTGGTAATCAATGTCTGTATAGCATGTTGGCCTGGTAACCAATGTCTGTATAGCATGTTGGCCTGGTAACCAATGTCTTTGTACTGCTGGTGTTCTTATGTTATACATTGACATGTGTACCAAATGGCTCCCTATTATAGCATCCCTACATAGTGCCCCACTTCTGACCAGAGCCCTATGCTTCCTATATAGGGAAGAAGGTGCTATTTGGGACTCCTCAGTGTTTGTCAGGCTGACTGACTGAAATAGGACAAGCTGGTTGGTCTCTTATGTCAGTCACAGGTACAACTGCCAAGTTGTCAACATAACATACTGGGACGAGACAGGGCACTCAGGAAGACAGACTGTAACAGCACACACACACACACACACACACACACACACACACACACACACACACACCACACACACAACACACACACACACACACACACACACACACACAACCACACACACCCACACACACCCACACACAACCACAACACACACACACACACACACACACACACACACACACACACACACACACCACACACACACACACACACACAGGTACTCAGCAAGAACAGGAAAACACAGGAATCAATTTTCAGGTTCAGAATGTTGGCTGTGTACCAAATGTCTCCCTGTTCCCTATAAAGGGCACTACTTTAGGGCTCATCGGGCCCATAGGGCTCTGGTC
>NW_019944044.1:23006-30241 GCF_002910315.2 Salvelinus sp. IW2-2015 | reverse complement strand
AAAGTAGTGCACTATAAAGGGAGTAAGGTGTCATTTGTGAGTCAACCTGTATGGCTTCAATAGAGCTCTTTAATATTTGATTAAGTTGCATCATGTTTAATGCACAAACCTAGAAATCTGAGCGTTTCCTGCTGCCTGTAAAACAATAACCCAGCCATTTGTGATTACATGGACTCTTATAGTCACTAGCCTGCTGTAGCCTCCTCGAACAATGCTGGAAGTTTCTACTGACTTACAGAAACATCCTTACACGACCAGGGAAGGACTGGGTCCAGAAATCACCCCGAGCATTTCTCAAACACCATACCATTTTTTCCCTTGAGATCCTCATTGTTTGTCAAATAATGGTTGTTCTGGAAATCCCCAGACTTTGACCGGCCCACTGGGCTAAAGACGGACCAGCCCATCTGCAATAGCCAGAACTGCCCTAATGGCTAGCCCATTTCTGTACACAGCTGCTGAGAGTGCTCCACACTAACCCTGGCTGCTGGAGAGGTGATACTTCAGCTGGCAATGGGAATCTCTGATTACCACCAATGATGTATTTAAACCCTGGATTGCTGATGCTATGTATTGGCCGTAGCCACCGGTCGGCCATATTGGCTCCCACCGTAGGAGCAGTCCTCCATAGGAATGCAGGGAATTCTAAGATATTTCAATTACATGTTTATAGGACAAAATGGCAGTATTTAAGTCTCTTGTTGTTGTAGTGGGGACAGTAACATTAGTCATCTGTCACGCCCTGACCTTAGAGATAATTTTTATGTCTCTATTTTGGTTTGGTCAGGGCGTGAGTTGGGGTGGGTATTCTATGTTCTATGTTTTCTATTTCTGTGTGTTCGGCCGGGTGTGGTTCTCAATCAGAGGCAGCTGTCTATCGTTATCTCTGATTGGGAACCATACTTAGGTAGCCCTTTTTTCCACCTGTCTTTGTGGGAAGTTGACTTTGTTTCGAGCACATAGCCTTTAGCTTCACGGTTTGTTTTTGTAGTGTTTATTGTTTTGTTCGGCGTCATTTTTATTAATAAAAGAAAATGTACGCTGACCACGCTGCACCTTGGTCCTCTTCTTTTAATGGCCGTGACATCATCTCTTAAAAAAATTCTCTCTCTCATAAAAAAATTAATTTGTTATGTTTAGATCACATATAATTTAAAAGTATGCATTAAGGTGTCTGTAATAGAATAATACATGTTGCAAAACTAATGTAGACATTAATAAATTAATTTCTATAGTTTCCCCTAAAAGAATTACAATGGTGGGGGAAAGCCAAGATGGAGGTATGTACTTTTAACACAATGTGGGAGGGCCAAGATGGAGCATGGTGACTTTAACACATGGTGGGAGAGCCAAGATGGAGGCATGGTGACTTTAACTCAATGGTGGGGAGAGCCAAGATGGAGCACGGTGACTTTAACACAATGTGGGGAGAGCCAAGATGGAGGACGGTGACTTTAACTCAATGGTGGGAGAGCCAAGATGGAGGCATGGTGACTTTAACACAATGGTGGGGAGACCAAGATGGAGACATGGTGACTTCAACACAATGGTGGGGAAAGCCAAGATGGAGGCACGGTGACTTCAACACAATGTGGGGAGAGCCAAGATGGAGGCACGGAATTTAACACAATGGTGGGGAGAGCCAAGATGGAGGCATGGTGACTTCAACACAATGGTGGGGGAGACCAAGATGAGGCACGGTCTTCAACACAAGGTGGGGAGAGCCAAGATGGAGCCGTGACTTCAACCAATAGTGGGGGAGAGCCAAGATGGAGGCATGTGACTTCAAACACATAGTGGGGAGAGCCAAGAGGAGGCATGGTGACTTTAACACAATGGGGGGGAGAGCCAAGATGGAGGCATGGTGACTTTACAGAATGGTGGAGAGCCAAGATGGAGATGGTGACTTCAACACAATGGTGAGGAGAGCCAAGATGGAGCATGGTGACTTCAACACAATAGTGGGAGAGCCAAGATGGAGGATGGTGACTTCAACACAATAGTGGGGAGAGCCAAGATGGAGGCATGGTGACTTTAACACAATGGTGGGAGAGCCAGATGGAGCACGGTGACTCAACACAATAGTGGGGAGAGCCAAGATGGAGGCACGGTGACTTCAACACAATAGTGGGGGAGACCAAGATGGAGGCATGGTGACTTCAACACAATGGGGGAGAGCCAAGATGGAGGCATGGTGACTTTAACACAATGGTGGGGAGAGCCAAGATGGAGGCATGGTGACTTAACAGAATGGTGGGGAGAGCCAAGATGGAGGCATGGTGACTTCAACACATGGTGAGGGAGAGCCAAGATGGAGGCATGTGACTTTAACACAATGGTGGAGAGAGCCAAGATGGAGGCATGGTGACTTTAACACAATGGGGGAGAGCCAAGATGGAGGCATGGTGACTTCAACACAGTGCAACCATATCAGTAATTTAGTGTATATTATCAATCATTGGTGAGAAACAAGGAAATAATGTTGACAAGGAAACCAATTATTCTAATCAACGCAATCAAGCACTTGTGAAATTAGGTAATGATATGTGTGGTGTGTGTGTGTGTGTGTGTTGGTGTGTTGTGTGTGTGGTGTGTGTGTGTGTGTGTGTGTGTGTGTGTGTGTGTGTGTGTGTGTGTGTGTGTGTGTGTGTTGTGTGTGTTGTGTGTGTGTGTGTGTGTGTGTGTGCGCGTATGCGTACTGTACCATTCACCAGTAAATCTGTGATATGTATTGAGCCTAGGTACCATTGTAATAGATGCTGTGTCATGTTAGATTTATTGAGCCCAGGTACCATTGTAATAGATGCTGTGTCATGTTAGATTTATTGACCCAGTACCATTGTATTAAATGCTGTGTCATGTTAGATTTATTGAGCCTAGTACCATTGTAATAAGATGCTGTGTCATGTTAGATTTATTGAGCCCAGGTACCATTAATAGATGATGTGTCATGTTAGATTTATTGGCCCCGTACCATTGTAGAAATGCTGTGTCATGTTAGATTTATTGAGCCCAGGTACCATTGTAATAGATGCTGTGTCATGTTAGATTTATTGAGCCCAGGTACATTGTAATAGATGCTGTGTCATGTTAGATTTATTGAGCCAGGTACCATTGTATTAAATGCTGTGTCATGTTAGATTTATTGAGCCTAGGTACCATTGTAATAGATGCTGTGTCATGTTAGATTTATTGAGCCCAGGTACCATTGTATTAAATGCTGTGTCATGTTAGATTTATTGAGCCTAGGTACCATTGTAATAGATGCTGTGTCATGTTAGATTTATTGAGCCCCGGTACCATTGTAGTAAATGCTGTGTCATGTTAGATTTATTGAGCCTAGTACCATTGTAATAATGCTGTGTCATGTTAGATTATTGACCCAGGTACCATTGTATTAAATGCTGTGTCATGTTAGATTTATTGAGCCAAGTACCATTGTAATAGATGCTGTGTCATGTTAGATTTATTGAGCCCCGGTACCATTGTAGTAAATGCTGTGTCATGTTAGATTTATTGAGCCCAGGTACCATTGTAATCGATGCTGTGTCATGCCAGATTTATTGAGCCCAGGTACCATTGTAATCGATGCTGTTCATGCCAGATTTATTGAGCCCAGGTACCATTGTAATCGATGCGTGTCATCCAGATTTATTGAGCCAGGTACCATTGTAATCGATGCGTGTCATGCCAGATTTATTGAGCCAGTACCATTGTAATCGATGCGTGTCATGCCAGAGCTCTCCTCATGCATCTTTAAGCCAGACCCCTTGATATTTTAATTCAACAATGTAAAGCACATTAAGCACTTTAAAGCACGCCAGGCTGGGGTGACGGATACTGTGTGCGTGTGTGTGTGTTTGTGTGTGTTTGTGTTGACAGAGAGCCGCGGTGACAGGAATTATGCCCAGCTTTTAGAAAGGCTCCTGAGTGCAGGTCTTGACTAAAATAATCCTTGTCAGTGGAGAAGGATGTTGCCCTCTTGTGCAGCGAACAGCAGACAGGCAGACAGAGACAGACAGCAACAGACAGACAGACAGACAGACAGACAGACAGACAGACAGACAGACAGACAGACAGACAGACAGACAGACAGACAGACAGACAGGCAGGACAGACACATTCATTCACAATACTCAGCTAGCCTAGCAGTTAAGAGTGTTGGGAAAGTAACCAAAAGGGTTCTGGTTCGAATTTGGTTTGTCGGCGTGAGTTGGGTGGGCATTCTATGTTTGGTTTCTATGGTTTTCTATTCTATGTTTTGGCCGGGTATGGTTCTCAATCAGGACACTGTCTTATCGTTGTCTCTGATTGGAACATACTTAGGTAGCTTTTTCCCACCTGCTCTTGGGAAGTTGACTTTTGTCAGGCACATAGCCTTTGAGCTCACGGTTGTTTTTGTAGTGTTTATTGTTTTGTTTGGCGTCATTTTGAGTTAATAAAGAAAATGTATGCTACCCATGCTGCACCTTGGTCCTCGTCCTTCAAAAGCCGTGACAGAACTTCCCACCACCAAAGGACCAAGCAGCGTGGTAAAGAGGAGCAGCGTGGCCAGGGSTATGAGACAACCTGGGAGGAGGTAGAGGTGGCCGGTCGACCCAGAGAGAGTGCCAGAGCCCGCCTGGGATTATATGGAGCAGTGCGAAGAGGGATACCGGAGGTAGTAGGTAGTAGATAGTGATAGTGGATAGTAGATAGTAGATATAGGATTGTAGATAGTGGAGAGTGAATAGTGAATAGTAGATAGTGATAATGGATAGTAAATAGTAGATATAGGATTGTAGATATAGGATAGTAGATATAGGATAGTAGATAGTGGAGAGTGAATAGTGGATAGTGGATAGTGGATAGTGGATAGTGGATAGTGGATAGTGGATAGTGGATAGTGGATAGTGGATAGTGGATAGTGGATAGTGGATAGTAGATAGTAGATAGTAGATAGTAGATAGTACATAGTACATAGTACATAGTAATTGTGGATAGTAGATAGTGGATAATGGATAGTGGATAGTAGATAGTAATTGTGGATAGTGGATAGTAGATAGTGGATAGTGGATAGTGGATAGTGGATAGTGGATAGTGGATAGTGGATAGTGGATAGTAATTGTGGATAGTAGATAGTGGATATTGGATAGTGGATAGTGGATAGTGGATAGTGGATAGTGGATAGTATATAGTGGATAGTAGATAGTAATTGTGGATAGTGGAGAGTGGATAGTAATTGTGGATAGTGGATAGTGGATTGTGGATATTGGATAGTGGACAGTAGATAGTAGATAGTAGATAGTAGATAGTAGACAGTGGATAGTAGATAGTAATTGTGGATAGTAGATAGTGGATAGTAAATAGTAGATAGTGGATAGTAGATAGTGATAGTAGATAGTAATAGTGGATAGTGATAGTAGATTGTGGATAGTAAATAGTAAATAGTAGATCGTGATAGTGGATAGTAATTGTGGACAGTAGATAGTGGATAGTAAATAGTGGATAGTGATAGTAGATAGTAGATAGTGATAGTAGATAGTAGATAGTGATAGTAGATAGTAGATAGTAGATAGTGATAGTGATAGTAGATAGTGATAGTAGATAGTAGATAGTGATAGTAAATGTGGATAGTAGATAGTGGATAGTAGATAGTGGATAGTGGATAGTGGATAGTGGATATTGGATTGTGGATATTGGATATTGGATAGTAGATAGTGGATAGTGGATAGTGGTAGTGGATAGTATATAGTGGATAGTAGATAGTGGATAGTAGATAGTYGATAGTAGATAGTAATTGTGGATAGTAGATAGTGGATAGTAAATAGTAGATAGTGATAGTAGATAGTAGATAGTAATAGTGGATAGTGATAGTAGATAGTAGATAGTGATAGTAGATAGTAGATAGTGATAGTAGATAGTAGATAGTGATAGTGATAGTAGATAGTAGATAGTGATAGTAGATAGTAGATAGTGATAGTGGATAGTAGATAGTGATAGTAGATAGTAGATAGTAGATAGTGATAGTAGATAGTGGATAGTAGATAGTGGATAGTGATAGTGATAGTAGATAGTGGATAGTGATAGTAATAGTGGATAGTGATAGTAGATAGTAGTTAGTAGATAGTAGATAGTGGATAGTAATAGTGGATAGTGATAGTAATAGTGGATAGTAATAGTGGATAGTGATAGTAATAGTGGATAGTGATAGTAGATAGTAGATAGTAGATAGTGGATAGTGATAGTAATAGTGGATAGTGATAGTATATAGTGGATAGTAATAGTGGATAGTAATAGTGGATAGTGATAGTGATAGTAGATAGTAGATAGTAGATAGTGGATAGTAATAGTGGATAGTAGATAGTGGATAGTAGATAGTAGATAGTAGATAGTAATAGTGGATAGTGATAGTAGATAGTGGATAGTGATAGTGGATAGTGATAGTAGATAGTGGATAGTAGATAGTGGATAGTAATAGTGGATAGTGAGAGTAGATAGTAGATAGTAGATAGTAGATAGTAAATAGTAGATAGTGGATAGTGATAGTAGATAGTGGATAGTGATAGTGATAGTAGATAGTAGATAGTAATAGTGGATAGTGATAGTAGATAGTGGATAGTAGATAGTAGCTAGTATATAGTGGATAGTAATAGTGGATAGTGGAAAGTGATAGTAGATAGTGGATAGTAATAGTGGATAGTGATAGTAGATAGTAGATAGTAGATAGTAAATAGTAGACAGTAAATAGTAGATACTGATAGTAATAGTGGATAGTGATAGTAGATAGTGGACAGTCGGTTATTAACTGCCTTGTTCACGGGCAGAACAGATTTTTACCTTGTCAGCTCGGGGATTCGATCTTGCAACCTTCCGGTTACTAGTCCAACGCTCTAACCACTAGGCTACCTGTCACCCCAAGTGGATAGTAGATAGTGATAGTAGATAGTAGATAGTAGATAGTAGATAGTTATAGTCGTTGGATAGTATAATAGTAATAGTGGATAGTAATAGTGGATAGTAATAGTGCATTATAATAGTGGATAGTAATAGTGGATAGTAGATAGTAATAGTGGATAGTAAGTAGATAGTAGATAGTAATAGTGGATACGTGATAGTAGTGAGTAGATAGTAATATGAGTAATAGTGGATAGTAATAGGGATAGTGATAGTGTGATAGTGATAGTAGTAAGTAGATAGTATAGTGAGTATAGTGATAGTAATAGTAGATAGTGGATAGTGGTATAAGGGATTTT
>NW_019944044.1:958-21136 GCF_002910315.2 Salvelinus sp. IW2-2015 | reverse complement strand
ATAGTAGATCTGTGATAGTGGATAGTAATATGTGGGACAGTAGATAGTGATATAATAAGTAGGAATGATAGGAAGCTGGGTGGGGGGGAGATTGATAGATGGCTGCGGGGGTGGTGTGTAGGATTTAAGCAAATTGAATAGTTTAGGATACGTGATACGTAGGATAGTTAGATAGTGATAGTAGGATAGTTAAGATATTAGTAGATAGTGAGTGATAGTGATAAGTTAGATAGTGATAGTAGAAAGTAAGATAGTGATGAAGTTAAATGGGGATAGTAGATAAGTGGGAGATAGATAGTGGGTATGGGATAGTGATAGTGGATATTGGTTGTGGGATGTATGAGATAAGTGATAGTGGGATAGTGGGATAGTGAATGGTAAGTGGGTGGATAGTATATAGTGGGGATAGGTAAATAGTGGTGGGGGGGATAATTGAGATAGTGATTAGTAGCTAGATTAGTAATTGGATAGTGATACAGTGGATACGTAAAATGTTAGATAGTGATAGTAGATATAGAATAGATAATAGAGTAGCAGTTATAGTTTAGATAGTAGATCGAGATGATAAGTTTTCAGTAGACGATAGTACGAATAGTTTGATAGTAGCATAAGTACGATAGTGATAGTGGGATAGCTTAGATGAGTGAGATAGCTGATAGTTTAGTAGGATAGTTCAGATAGAGTAGATCAGTAGATACTTGATGTGATAGGTGGATTAGTAGCGATCAGTGGATTAAGTAAGATAGTAAGAGAGGTAATAGTGAGTAGTAGAATTAGTGGATAGTAGGTAGTTGGATAGTTTCGATAGTAAGATAGTAGATAAAGTGGATATGGTAGATGATTAGTATTAAGTGGATTTGGATTAGGGTGATGTCAGTAGTAAAAGTATTAGATATAAGTAGATAAGTTTTAGATGGTAGTGGACCTAGTAATATGTCGGGATATGATAGATAATAGTAGTGGGAGAGTAAATAGTGGATAGTGATAGTAGCATAAGTAGGATAGTTGATAGTAAGATTAGTAGTAGATAGTATAGTGATAGGTAGATATAGATATGAATATTGATAGTGATAGTGGATAGTAGAAGGGATAGATATAGGATATAAATATGATAGTGATAGTGGATTAGTAGATAAGTAGATAGTTGAATAGATAGTGATAGTGGAATGATATAATAGTGGATAGTAGATAGTGGATAGTAGTTGTAGATAGTAGATAGTGTAGTAATAGTGGAGGATAGTAATAGTGGATAGTAAGATGTTGATAGTGTGTATAGTGGATAGATGTATAGTAGATAGTAGATAGTGGATAGTGATAGTATAGTGGATAGATAGTATAGGATAGAATAGTGGGATAGTAAATAGTGGATAGTGATAGTAGATAGTAGATAGTAGAATAGTAGATAGTGGAAGTAATATGATATGATAGGGTAGTGATGGAATAGTAGGGATAGTAATAGTGGATAGTTGATGTAGGATAGTGAATAGTGAGTAGTGGATTAGTAAGATAGTTAGAGTAGATGGATAGATAGTGATGAGTGAGAGTAGATAAGAGAGTGTGGATAGTAATAGTGGAGGAAATTGTTAGAGTATTCGAGTTTAAGATAGTAGTAAGTGGAGTAAGACGTGATAGTATCAGAAGGAGTGATAGTAATTAGTAAAGTGATAGTGTATAATGGTACTTTAAGGATCTATTAAATAGTTTGATAGCAATAAGTGTTGGAAAAGTGATAGTAATGTGGATTAGTAAATGGAGGAATAGTGATAAGTAGATAGTAGATAGTAGTAGGTTAAATAGTAGAACAGTAAATAGAGTACTGTTACTTATAGTAATAGTGGATAGTGGGATAGTAGATAGTGAACAGCGGTTATTAAGACTGCCTTGTTCCGGGCAGAAACAGATTTGAATCCTTGTCAAGCTTCGTGGGATTTCGACCTGCTTGCAACCTGTACCGGGTTACAACTAGTATCCAACGCCTCTAACCACTAGTACCTGTTCACCCCAAGTGGATAGTAGATAGTGATAGTAGATAGTAGATAGTAAGATTTAGATAGTTATAGTGAATAGTATATAGTAATAAGTTGATAATAATAGTGGATAGTAAATAGTGGATAGTAATGGGAGTAGTAGATAGTTAATAGTGGATAGTAGATGAGTATAGTAATATAGGATTAGTGATAGTAGATAGTATAGATAGTATATTAGTAATAAGTGATAGGTAATATAGTGGATAGTGATAGTGGATAGTGATAGTAGAGATAGTGATAGTGATAGTGATATAAATAGTAGTAATAGTGGATTGTAGTAGTAAGAGTGGATAGTGGATAGTAGATAGTAAATAGTGGAGAAGTGATAGTGGATAGTAGATAGTGAGATTAGTAGATAGTGAAATAGTGGATAGTGGATAGTAATAGTGGATAGTGAGATAGTAGATAGTAAATAGTGATAGTGGATAGTAGATAGTGATAGTAGGATAGTAGATAGTGATAGTATAGTGGATAGTGATAGTAATAGTGGATAGTAATAGTGGATTAGTGATAGTAGATAGTAGATAGTGATAGTAAATAGTGATAGTAGATAGTAGATTAGTAGGATATAATTGGATAGTGGATAGTAGATTACTGATAGTAGATAGTGATAGTGTAGTAATAGTGGATAGTGATAGTAATAGTGGATAGTAATATGGATAGTTGAAGATAGATAGTAAATGTAGGAAAGTCAATGATAGTAATAGTGGATAGTAGATAGAGATAGTGATAGTATAGTGGATAGTAATAGTGATAGTGGATAGTGATAGATATAGTGGAAAGTGAAGTAGTAGATAGTAATAGTGGATAGTGATAGTAGATAGTAGAAAGTAAATGTAGAGATACTGATTAGTAATAGTGGATAGTCGGTTATTAACTGCCTGTTCACGGCAGAACAGATTTTTTACCTTGTCAGCTCGGGGATTCGATCTTGCAACCTTCGGTTACGAGTCCAACGCTCTAACCACTAGGCTACCTGGCACCCCAAGTGGAGTGTAGATAGTGATAGTAGATAGTTAGATAGTAGATAGTAGATAGTTATAGTGATAGTATATAGTATAGTGATAGTAATAGTGGATAGTAATAGTGGATAGTGATAGTGGGATATAGATAGTAATAGTGGATAGTTAGATAGTAGATAGTAATAGTGGATAGTGGATAGTAGATAGTAGATAGTAATAGATAATTAGTGAAGTAATAGTGGATAGTAATAGTGGATAGTAGATAGTAATAGTGGATAGTAGATAGTAGATAGGTAATATGTGATGAATAGTGATAGTAATAGTGGGATATGGATAGTGGGATAATGATAGTAGATAGTGATAGATGGATAGTGATAGTTATAGTGAAAGTAGATAGTAATAGTGGATAGTGGATAGTAGATAGTAATAGTGGATAGTTGATTAGTGGGACAGTAATAGTGGATAGTTGATAGTAATAGTGGATAGTGATAGTAATAGTGGATAGTGATAGTAGATAGTAAATAGTGATAGTGGATAGTAGATAGTGATAGTAGATAGTAGACAGTAGATAGTGATAGTTAATAGTGGATAGTGATAACTAATAGTGGATAAGTAATAGTGGATAGTGATAGTAGAATAGTGATAGTAGATAGTAGATAGTAGATAGTAATTGTGATAGTGGATAGTAGATACTGAATAGTAAGATAGTATAGATAGTGATAGTAAGTAGATGGATAGTGGGATAGTTATAGTGGATAGTAAAGTGGATGAGTAGAAAAGTAGATGAGTGAATAGTAAGATAGTAATAGTAGTGATAGTAATAGTGGATAGTAGATAGTAGATATGTAATAGTGGATAGTAATATGGAATAGTAAATAGTGATAGTGATAGTAGAGGATGTAGTATATTAGTGGATAGTAGATAGTAGATAGTGATAGTGGATATGATAGTAGATAGTGGATAGTGATAGTAGATAGTAGATAGTAGATAGTTTATAGTGGATAGTAAGATTATGGATAGTAATAGTGATAGTGATAGTAATAAATGGATAGTAATAGTGGATAGTGATAGTAGATAGTAGATATGATAGTAAATTAGTGGATAGTGTCGATTAGTAGATACTGGATTAGTAATAGTGATAGTGATAGTAAGTAGTGATTATGTGATAGTAATAGTGGATAGTGAGTATAATAGTGGATAGTAGATAGTTAGATAAGTAGAGTTAATAATCGATAGTTAGATATAAGATAGTGAATAGTGGGATAGTAATAGTGGATAGTGATAGTAGATAGGAGATAGTGGATAGTGATAGTAGATAGTAGATAGTGGATAGTGATAGTAGATAGTGGATAGTAATAGTGGATAGTGATAGTAGATAGTGGATAGTGGACAGTCGGTTATTAACTGCCTTGTTCACTGGCAGAACAACATATTTTTACCTTGTCAGCTCGGGGATTCGATCTTGCAACCTTCCGGTTACTAGTCCAACGCTCCAACTACTAGGCTACCTGTCACCCCAAGTGGATAGTAGATAGTGATAGTAGATAGTAGATAGTAGATAGTAGATAGTAGATAGTAGATAGTAGATAGTAGATAGTAGATAGTGATAGTAGATAGTAGATAGTGGATAGTAGTTAGTGCCACAAAGAGTAAAGGCAGAGTACTACACCACTTTTAACAATACCAATACACTGCAACGGTTTTCGTCGGTGGAAGGAGAGGAGMACCAAAATGCAGCGTGGTAAGTGTTKGTCATATTTAATAATAGAAACTGAACACTACACAAACAACAACGAGGAAAAACGAAAACGAAACAGTTCTACAAATAAACAGAAAACGACCACCCACAACCAAAATGGGGAAAACAGMCTACCTAAGTATGATTCTCAATCAGAGACAACGAACGACACCTGCCTCTGATTGAGAACTATACCAGGCCAAACACATAGAAATATAACAACATAGAAAAAAGAACATAGACTACCCACCCCTGACCAATCTAACACAAAGACATAAAAAAAAACTAAGGTCAGAACATACACATCTTCTTCCGTTATTAAAGGAGGACATGGTAAGATGCTATTTTTGAACAAGGGATAGGGCCATTAAAGTGTAGTTACGTTGACATGAGGAAAACCTCTTCCCACCGATAGCACTTATGAACTAGTTACGTACGGTTTAACACTCAAACACACACACACAGGTACACACACACACACACACACACACACCACAGGAATGTGTTGTAATGGCTGCAGTGGAATCAGTAGAATTCTATTGAAAACATCAGATACATGGTTTCCATGTGTCTGATGTCATTCCATTCGCTCCGTTCCAGCCATTATTATGAGCCAGGCCCCCTCAGCAGCTTCCTCTGACAAACACTAACACAATAGGCAGAAGTGCCTCAGGGCAGAGGGAGAAAGTGAGCTGATAGTTTCATTGTTATTAAGAGGTCATTATTTTCTACACACAACCCTGGGAAAGAACCCAAGCAGCTAAATAACACAGGAACAATAATTATTGTTTTAGTATGCAAATATAGCTAAACATTGCACATATGAATATATTGGCTATTGTGATAGAAACCA
This sequence comes from Salvelinus sp. IW2-2015, assembly GCF_002910315.2. Taxonomy (NCBI): domain Eukaryota; kingdom Metazoa; phylum Chordata; class Actinopteri; order Salmoniformes; family Salmonidae; genus Salvelinus; species Salvelinus sp. IW2-2015. Next base: position 15,556 of record NW_019944044.1, on the reverse strand, counting down.
ATCAAGAGTAAACACGACTTATAGCTGTAGGTGAAATAGATAACGATAACATCTAGGAAATACCTGCCACAGATCAAAACAGAAATTAAAATGTAATTCATCTTCAGGAAAAGGATTTAGACTTTAGGGTTGATTAATGCGTGTGGAATGGTAGAGGCAATTAACTACAGATGTTAATTTTGTGTTATTAATGGGTTGGTTTAGTCCCAATTGGCACCCTATTCCCAATATAGTGCACTACTTTTAACCAGAGCCCTATGACCAATGGCACCCTATTCCCAATATAGTGCACTTTAGTCCCCAGACATGATCGTTCCTGTCCGCCCCTGTAGGGCATCCCAGGGGTTGTGTGCTGGGAGGTGTCCAAAATAGCATCCTATTCCCTATATAGTGCACTACTTTTGACTAGAGCCCTATGGGCCCTGATTAGAAATAGTGCACTACATAGTGGACAGGGTGCCATTTGAGATGCAGACCCTTATCATGATCTTGTTGTCCAAACAGAACCACGACAGTAACCATAGTGACAGGGACAGATATAGATAGGTAGGTGTACTTTAAGAGGATGGAACTGTATTGAATTATACATACCTTTATATTTCAATTTTTAACATGTATCCCAACCAGATAGGTCAATTAAAGAAGAACTTGTGGAATTTACATGACTAACTGGTGAGTGTTCAGTGACTGGTGTTTACTTGACTGACTGGTGATAGTTTAGGGACTGGTATTTACATGATTAACTGGTGAGTGACTGGTATTTAAATAACTAACTGGTGAGTGACTGGTATTTAATTAACTAAACTTGGTGAGTGACTGGTATTTAAATAACTAAACTGGTGAGTGACTGGTATTTAAATAACTAACTGCGTGAGTGACTGGTATTTTTACATGACTAACTGGTGAGTGACATGACTAACTAGTGGAGTGTTTAGTGACTGGTATTTACATAACTAACTGGCTAGTGACTGGTATTTACATGACTAACTGGTGAGTGACTGGTATTTACATGACTAACTGGTGAGTGACTGGTATTTACATGACCAACTGGTGAGTGACTGGTATTTACATGACTAACTGGTGAGTGACTGGTATTTACCATGACTAACTGGTGAGTGACTGGTATTTACATGACCAACTGGTGAGTGACTGGTTATTTACATGACTAACTGGTGAGTGACTGGTATTTACATGACCAACTGGTGAGTGACTGGTATTTACATGACTAACTGGTGAGTGACTGGTATTACATGACTAACTGGTGAGTGACTGGTATTTACATGACAAACTGGTGAGTGACTGGTATTTACATGACTAACTGGTGAGTGACTGGTATTTACATGATTAGCTGTGAGTGATGGTATTTACATGACTAACTGGTGAGTGACTGGTATTTACATGACCAACTGTTGAGTGACGGGTATTTACATGATTAGCTGTGAGTGACTGGTATTTACATGACTAACTGTGCGTGTTTAGTGACTGGTATTTACATGACTAACTGGTGAGTGACTGGTATTTACATTACTAATTGGTGAGTGACTGGTAATTACTATGACTAACTGGTGAGTGACTGGTATTTACATGACTAACTGGTGAGTGACTGGTATTGACATGACTAACTGGTGAGTGACTGGTATTTACCTGACTAACTAGTTTTTGTTTAGTGGCTGGTATTGACATGACTAACTGGTGAGTGACTGGTATTTTCATGACTTACTGGTTTGTGTTTAGTGGCTGGTATTTACATGACTAACTGGTGAGTGTTTAGTGACTGGTATTAAACAAGTAAATCCCTCCTGAGCCACTCTGACCTGAAGTCTTGTATCACCCCAGAACCTGGGCATAGGTAGGCCAATTAAGCCTTCTGATTTACAGTGAAGACCTGAGACGTGGCAGGTGGTACAGCGATATAGAATGACACTACAGGTCAGAACAGAGCACACCTGAGGCACTCTGACCAGCAATAGCACCAGTAGACACTTTCTTATTCACTAATGATGACCTGAGAAGTGGCAGGTGCTACAGAGGTATAAAATGACAGTACAGGTCAGAACACAGCACCGCTGAGGCACTCTAACCAGCAGTAGCACCTGCCAACCTGGACTTATCCTCCTAATAATGTTATTAAGGGGATAAGGGCTGCCTCCAAAAAGCCTCAGAAGCACACAGTCCCATAATAATATGTCCGGTGGTGGGTTTAAATGTCATAGTAATGAATGTAGAGCGACCACATTCTGCTCTAAATCCGTTTATTCACCTTTCGTGTTGTTTTGACGGTAACTGACATAAAACCGGTTGCCTGTAACAGTAAATAAGGTACATAATGTTTCCGTAACGTGTTTTATAGTATCCAATACAGTTACATTCATCTTTTTTACGTTTGTTTTTATAGTAACTTACAGGCAACTAGCATCCTGTAAGTTAATGTAAAACAACAGTATATTACTGCAATGTTATTACGGTAATTGTAAAGAACTAATTAATGAATGCATGAATAAAATTCATATGAGAGGAGATGGGGTTTGTATTTGACAGTATTATACCATAATTGCATGTGATTGGTGGAGGCAGGTTGGCTGCTAGTGTCACGCCCTGCCCTTATGCTAGTGATGTCTTGTCTAGGGTTATTGTATAACTAGCGGTTTTGGTAGGTCTAGGTATTTGTAAGTCTATGGTGGCCTGAATTGGTTACCAATCAGATGCAGCTGTTTATCGTTGTCTCTGATTGGGGACCATATTTAGGTAGCCATTTTCCCTTGGGTATTTGTGGGTTCTTGTCTATGTGTAGTTGCTTGTTCAGCACTCATTTGTATAGCTTCATGGTTCATTTTTGTTATTTTGTTAGTTTTGTTCAGTGTTCATTCTTATATTAAAGAAGAATGTACGCAGACCACGCTGCGCCTTGGTCTCCTCCTTTTGACGGCCGTGACAGAAGAACCCACCATAAAAGGACCAAGCAGCGTGTTAAGGAGGAATGGACCTGGGAGGAGATTTTGGAAGGAGCAGGACCCTGGACGCAGGCTGGGGAGTCGCCTAAGAGCAAGAGAGGACAGCAACGACGTCGGGGAGGTAGGCCACAGAAACCACAATCATTTTTTGTGGGGGGGTGGCACATGGAGCAGTCGATGAAGTTGAGGGGTGAGTCAGAGACTGCCGAGGAGTTATTGGACAGATTGGAGGAGAGTGAACGGAGGGGAGAGTTAGAGACCTTCGAGGAGTTGTTGATCAAATTGGAGGAGAGTGAAAAGAGAGAGCTGTTGGTTTGACGTAATATGCACGGCATTCGCCCTGAGGAGCGTGTTAGCTGTCCYATGCCACCTGTTTCAGTTCCTCGTACTCATCCTGAAACGTGTGTTAAAGTTGCGGAACAATTGATGCCGGCTGTACACACTAGGTCTCCAGTGTACCTTCACAACCCGGTGTGTCCTGTTCCTACTCCTCGCACTCTTCCTCAAGTGCGCTTCCACAGTCCAGTACGTCCTGTGCCTCTTCCTCGCACTCGCCCTGAGGTGCATGTCATCAGTCCGGTGCCACCGGTACCGGTCCCACGCATCAGTTCTCCAGTGAGCATCCACAGTCCAGTACGTCCTGTGCCTCCTCTCCGCACTTGCCCTGAGGTGCATGTCCTCAGCCCGGTACCACCAGTTCCGGCACCACGCATCAGGACTCCAGTGCGCTTCCACAGTCCACTACGGCCTGTGCCTCTTCCCCGCACTCGCCCTGAGGTGCGTGTCCTCAGCCCGGTACAACCAGTTCCGGCACCACGCATCAGGCCTCCAGTGAGCGTCCACAGTCCAGTAAGGCCTGTGCCTCTTCCCCGCACTCGCCCCGAGGTGCGTGTCCTCAGCCCGGTACCACCAGTTCCGGCACCACGCATCAGGCTTCCAGTGCACCTCCAGAGTCCAGAGCTTCCGGCGATAGTACCCAGTTCAGAGCTTCCGGCGACAGTACCCAGTCCAGAGCTTCCGGCGACAGTACCCAGTTCAGAGCTTCCGGCGACATGTACCCAGTTCAGAGCTTCCGGCGACAGTACCCAGTCCAGAGCTTCCTGCGACGTTTTACAGTCCGGGGCAACCAGCGACGATACCCAGTCCGGGGCCTCCAGCGACGATCCCCAGTCCAGGGTCTCCAGCGACGGTCCCCAGCCCGGGGTCTCCAGCGAGGGTCCCCGGTCCGGGGCCTCCGGCGATGATCCGCAGTCCAGAGCCTCCGGCGATGATCCACGGTCCGGATCTACAAAGGCGGAGGGATCAGTGTAAAGAAGGGGGGGTGGCGTCCAGAACCAGAGCCACCACCGAAGGTAGATGCCCACCCGGACCCTCCCCTATAAATTCAGGTTTGCGGTCGGGAGTCCGCACCATTGGGGGGAGGGTACTGTCACGCCCTGACCTTAGTTATCTCTGTTTTCTTTATTATTTTGGTTAGGTCAGGGTGTGACTAGGGTGGGTATGCTAGTGATGTCTTGTCTAGGGTTATTGCATATCTAGCGGTTTTGGTAGGTCTAGGTATATATATGTCTATGGTGACCTGATATGGTTCCCAATCAGAGGCAGCTGTTTATCGTTGTCTCTGATTGGGGACCATATTTAGGTAGCCATTTTCCCTTGGGTATTTTTGGGTTCTTGTCTATGTGTAGTTGCTTGTTCAGCACTCATTTGTATAGCTTCACGGTTCATTTTTGTTATTTTGTTAGTTTTGTTCAGTGTTCATTCTTATATTAAAGAAGAATGTACGCATACTACGCTGCACCTTGGTCTCCTCCTTTTGACGGCCGTGACAGCTAGATACTGTGATGTGTTTATATGTTACAGCATATCAACGAAGGCCAGTCCTAAAGTCTTTGTTAATACCACATTTTACATCACTTGCACTTTTAGAGGCCTTAACAAAGACTTCCAAACTGGTAGTGACTACAGGACAAAAAAGACCAAAGGACATGGCAAGTATWGTAAGTTACTGTAAAACAACATGGCTCCCGAGTGGTGCAGCGTTCTAAGGCACTGCATCTCAGTGCTAGAGGCGTCACTACAGATACCCTGGTTCGATTCCAGGCTGTATCACAACTGGCCTTGATTGGTCCCATAGGGCGGCGTACAATTGTCTCAGCATCGTCCAGGCTTGGCCGGGGTAGGCCGTCATTGACTAGCCTAGTGAAATAAAGGTTAAATATATATATATATWTTTTTTTAACTCAACCATTAAAGGTATGAAACTCCCAATCCAATCTGTATACACATGTAACTGATGGGGCAATACCACCACACATCAGTTAAATGGGTACAGCACTCTCATTAACCGGTGGCACAAATGTGGTCTCACACAAGGCACACCTCCATATATGTATATATATATATATATATATATATATGTTAATGAGCCAGAAACAACAATACCATACAACCACTCTTTGTAAAAAGTTTTTTTGGGCGCTCCAAAAATACGGTAAGGTACCGTATTATGTGGGGTGGAATTACAATACCATTCAAAATACAGCGATTATTTCCCTGCCCACAACATTTTCCCATAATGCACCATAATTTACAGTATGCTGCAGTACAATGCTTCACAGTATTTTACTGTTGATAAATGTACAATTTTACTGTATAAATCACAATTTTCCATGACTTTTTGGATGTAACTGTAACTCCTCTGATGTCAGGTCTCGTCACAGTCAGCTATACGTCATCAGGTACTTCATCAGAGAGCGCAACAGAAAATTGTACTGTCTACACTCGGTTTGTTGTTCATGTTAAAATTGTTTCATTAAATCGGTTTTATTCAAAACTAAAGTTTTGTTGCTAAGGGTTCCACGAAACTAAAGTTTTGTTGCTAAGGGTTCCACGACGCTGGGACTGCGAGTTTGTGTTCCATTTTGTTTGCGTGGATTCCGCGAGTGCCAGCTGGCTGTTATCTTTTCGAAAAACACCGTTGCAGTAAAGTCCTGGATACTGAGGGAAATCGATGACTTTTACGCTATGGAGGAACAACATACTCCATCATGGAAAAATCTGACTACCTCACAAAAATAACTTTAACCCGACAAAAAAAAAGYGAAACAGATTAATCTAGAGACACGGACGATTTACTTACCGTTAAAGTAGAGGCTAGTGCTCTGGCTGGAATCCATGCAACACTGGAAAAGTTGTGTGAGGAGGTAGCAGGGCTGAGGGGGAGTTTGAAGTTCAGCCAGAAGGAAATTCTCACGCTCCAAAGAGAAAACAAGACACTCACAGCCAAGGTAAAAATCTACGATTCCAACATGGATTGTCTACTCAGGGAAAACAGGGTGATGAAGGTGTCGCTAATAGACATACAAAGTTGTAGCGTGAAAATATATATTTTTCTGGGATTCCTGAGGATGCATCCAATAATCCAGAGGGGGCGATCAGAGAATTAATGCGATCCGCCTTGAAACTGCCTATAGAGACTGTAAACAAGGTGGCTTTCCACCGAGTACACAGACTTGGAGCTCGGAGCGACAAGACCAAGGGTCCCCGACCGATCATCGCAAAATTTGAACACTACCAACAAAAGGAGCTGATCAAAAGCAGGGGAAGGAGCTTAAAGGGACTAAATTCAGTCTCAGTGACCAATTTCCAAGGGAGATAAACGAACGTTTAGGAGACTGTTTCCGGTACAGTGGCAACAGAGGGAGAAGGGTCAGCGTGCCTATCTCATTGAAGACAAACACTTTATAGATGGACAGCTATTCCGAGACAGCTCCACAACACCATGGTTGTAGTAAATTCTACAGGGACTTCAGGTTACGAGAAAAAAGAAGGTATGGGAACTGTAAAAATACCTGAACACTATGAAGTGGATATGAACACACACGTACTCAATTACGTGCTCGCTTACACACACGGACTTATACATACACACACACACCTGATCTCGCTCTCTTCTCTCACTCTCTCTTTCTTTCTCTCTCTTCTCTTCTCTCCCTCTCTCTCTATTGTTGAGAACTGTTTTATAATTTAATGTGTTTTTTGTTTGTCTATCTTTTTTTTCTGTATTTGTCTACAAGATTATAAATGTTTACAACAAGCAAGGGGAAGATATCAGAATAGGGGCATTGGGGAATAATTACATATTGTACGGAATACATTTGTACTGTAGTGAAGCCGTCTCTAGAGTCTTGGAGATAATATACGACAAGGTCTCTTTTATGATCATGTGAAACGTCAATTGCTGTGGAAGTGCTGGGATGTGTTTTTCAATGATGTTAAAGGTAATTATGCTGCAACTATGACGGTGATACGATATGGATTACAATTATCATCATGAATATTAAGGCTATACGCACTGCATGTTACACACATAGACACTCAACCATGCAAATTGGCGGAGTTATTTTTAATTTGGACATCACAGATTAAAGTCTTACTCTTARACAGACATCGTACACACTCTCACTAAATCACCTCCAATATCATACACATCAACCTACTCAGATTTACTACACACATAATATCTTGTCTCAATTTTATAACATCTGTGGCATTGGCTCACAGGCAAACAGGCAAGGGAATAAAACAAATATTGCTTGAATTCTAAATATCAGACATTTGAAAGCTCTAGTTTTGACCATCATAATACCTCTGATGGCAGTAACTTTACAAGCACTAATTATGGTCAATTTAGACTGAGAATAGTATCTAACTATAGCCAGTTATAATTGTAACGGTTTAGCAGATTATAAAAAAAGAAGATCAGTCTATACATGGCTAAAATAAAAGGAATATGACATACTGTTTACAGGAAACTCACTCGACATCCTTAGATGAGGTTGAGATGAAAAAGGAATTTCTGTCACGGACAAAGAAACTCAAAAGGTGTGATGATATTAATTAACAAACATTTTGATATGAATGTGCAAACGGACAGGAATGATTCACAAGGAAGGTGGATCCTTTTGAATATGAAAGTGGATGAAAAAGAGATTTGGCTCATTAATCTATAGAGTCCAAATCAGGATGATCCACACTTCTTCGAAAACATTTATACCAATTTATTGAACTTACAGGCAACAAATGATCAAATCATTATGGTGGGAGACTATAACACAGTGTTAAGTACCTCAATGGACCGTAAAGGTAATCACTCTACAAACTATCATCACTGTGCCCTTAAGGAAATCACAAATATTATGGACACATTAGAATTAGTGGATATTTGGAGACTAAAAAACCAAGACCTAGTGAGATATACATGGAGGAGACTTAATCAAGCTAGTCGTCTTGATTACTTGATTACTTTCTTGTCTCTTTCTCTCTTGCATCAAAGGTTAATATGAGTTTTAATAGGAGACAGAATGCGATCAGATCATCATCTAATTGGCCTTCACATAACTCTAGTAGGTTTTCCACATGGACGGGGTATTGGACATTTAATCAAAGTTTACTGGAGCACAACTTATTTTTAACTGAGACAAAATCATTTCTAACAGAATTTGTACAGTATAATATAGGTTTAGCAAATCCCCTTATTGTTTGGGATACCTTTAAGTGTACCTTCAGAGGTCATTCAGAGGTCATTGAATTCAATATTCATTAATAATAAAAAGCAGTTTCTGGCTAAAGAGACAAGACTGACAAGGGAAATCCATGAACTAATAGTACAGGTAGATGGCAATAAAAACAATACTACAGAGATACAAAATAAGTTACAGGAAAAACAAAAAGAACTTGAGGAACTTATTCAAGAACAATCTAATGTAATCTATTGCAAAAATAAAGCAAACTGGATGGAATATGGAMAAAAAGGCACAAAATTCGAACAAAAGAACTTGCAGAAACTCGTTACTGAAGACGTAGTCATCTATGATTCTCCGAATGATATTTGAAAAGAGGAAGCTAGTTATTTTAGGCAGATGTTCTCTTTTCCGTCTCATCCTCTCCCACTGAATGAAGATTACGGTAAAGAATTCTTTCCAAATAATATAAAAAATGGAAAATTAACAAATGTACAGAAAGATCAGTGTCAAATTACAGAGGAATAACTTTTTGATGCTATTAAATCCTAAATCCTCCAGTCTGGAAAAACCCCAGGACTTGATGGCATACCGATAGAGGRATATAGATATATACTTAAAGCTCCACTGTTAGATTAACTACTCCTGTATAAATGGTAGTCTGTCAGGTACTCAGCAGGAAGGTCTGATTTCTCTATTATTAAAACAAGACCCAGATGGCAAATATAAAGACCCAGTCTATCTAAAAAAACTGGAGGCCTCTTACACTTCAATGTTGTGATTCAAAAATACTAGCAAAATGCAAAGCACTCAGAATTAAAAGGGTTTTACCAGGTATTGTTCATCCTGACCAGACAGGTTTTTTTACATGGACGATACATGTAATACGACAACAACTACTAGAAATAGTAGAACATCATGAAACATAGAGATGCCAGGAGGTGTTTGTAGCAGATTTTGAAAAGGCATTTGATAAAGTAAGACTGGATTTTATTTAGAAATGCCTGGATTTTTTCAATTTCGGTAATTCTCTTATAAAACGGGTAAAAATAACAGAACGAGTCTCCTTCCCTTGTTTAACTCCTCTTGACAATTCAAAACTCTGAGAATTAGCCGTTATATACAGTTGAAGTCGGAAGTCTACATACACTTAGGTTGGAGTCATAACAACTTGGTTTTCAACCACTCCACAAATGTATTGTTAACAAACTATAGTTTTGGCAAAATTTCTTGTGCATGACACAAGTAATTTTTCCAGCAATTGTTTACAGCATCCATGCAGCCATTATACCGCTCAGGAAGGAGACTCGTTCTGTTATTTTTACCCGTTTTATAAGAGAATTACCGAAATTGAAAAACACCCATGGTGTTTATACTTGCATACTATTGTTTGTACAGATGAACGTGGTACCTTCAGGCGTTTMGAAATTGCTCCCAAGGATGAACCAGACTTGTGGAGGTCTACAATGTTTTTTCTGAGGTCTTGGCTGATTTCTTTTGCTTTTCCCATGATGTCAAGCAAAGAGGCACTGAGTTMGAAGGTAGGCCTTGAAATACATCCACAGGTACACCTCCAATTGACTCAAATGATGTCAATTAGCCTATCAGAAGCTTCTAAAGCCATGACATTATTTTCTGGAATTTTCCAAGCTGTTAAAAGGCACAGTCAACTWAGTGTATGTAAACTTCTGACCCACTGGAATTGTGATACAGGGAATTATAAGTGAAATAATCTATCTGTAAACAATTGCTGGAAAAATTACTTCTGTCATTGCTGTTGAAAAACATCCCCACAGCATGATGCTGCCACCACCATCCTTCACCATAGGGATGGTGCCAGGTTTCTTCCAAATGTGACACTTGGCATTCAGGCCAAAAAAGTTCCATCTTGGTTTCATGAGACCAGAGAATCTTATTTCTTATGGTCTGAGAGTCCTTTGGTGCCTTTTGACAAACTCCAAGCACGATGTAATGTTTCATTAACTGAGGAGTGGCTCTAGGAAGAGTCTTGGTGGTTCCAAACGTCTTCCATTTAAGAGTGATGAAGGCCACTGTGTTCTCTGGGCTTCAACAAAATCCTGTCTCCGTGCTCTACGGACAATTCCTTCGACCTCATGTCTGGGTTTTTGCTCTGACATGCACTGTCAACTGTGAGACCTTATATACACAGGTGTGTGCCTTTCCAAACCATGTCCAATCAATTTAATTTACCACAGGTGGACTCCAATAAAGTTGTAGAAACATCTCAAGGATGATCAATGGAAACAGGATCCACCTGAGCTCAATTTTGAGACTCATAACTAAGGGTCTGAAAATTTATTGTAAATAAGGTTTTTCATTTTTTAATTTTTAGCAAATTTGCTAAAATGTCTAAAAAACTGTTTTTGGTTTGTCATTATTGTGTGTTGGGTTGATAATGAAATGTTTTTTAAATAAATTTTAGAACATTTTAGAATAAGGCTGTAATGTAACACAATGTGGAAAAAAGTCAAAGGGGTCTGAATACTTTGCGAATGCACTGTACAGTAAGAGGATATATATATATATATATATATATATTAGTACATCTAAATGTGACAGTAAGTGTATTGTATAGTAACCGGCCTATTACCTATTCGGTAGGGGCAATGCTCTGTTTTATATACATATCAAGCCTGCGTCCCAGATAGCATCCTATTCCTTATGTAGTGCACTACCCATAGGGCTCTAGTTAAAAGCAGTACACTATATTGGGAATAGGGTGCTATTTGGTCCATAACAGAATAACCCAGTAGGCAGACAGACAGACAGAAAGACAGACAGGAGGACAGGTGGACAGTTTTAGCAGGCATATGAAGAAGTCTATTACTGCCTAAATTCCACATTCCGTTCATCCCTCTTTCCCACTTTCCCTCCCTCCTTCCCTTGTCCCTCTCCTCCCTCCCTCCTTCCTCCCTCCCTCCTCCCTCCCTCCCTCCCTTCCCTCCCTCCCTCCTTCTGCCTCCCTCCCTTCCGTCCCTCTCAATAGGTACTCCTGGCCAAACCACATGTCCCTATTCTGTGAAGGCACTTCTCTATTTCTCCAGTTTTAATTGGGATGTTCTTCCCCTCCAGCAACCCGCATGCAGTTACCATGTATGGGCTTTTCCAATTAGCTTGGGCTCGGCCAATATGACTGGATTTTTTTTCCCGAGCGGTCATTTAAAGGGCTGCCATGAAAGGACTTTGGAATTCTTTTTCATCGCCTGCATTGAGTTCCTCGTGATCATTTTTAGAATTCTCAGTAAGTGCTTGGAATCCAGTTTGTGTAGAAGAATTGCATTTTCAAGTGATGCTGTAGGTAGGTGATATCATAAAGCTGAATAGTTTCTTGTTACTTGGCGTCTGGAGTAGTTGAGCTCTGAGAACCTTCCTATTATATTCCCGGCCATCCTGTTTAAGTTTGGGAAATTTTGAGGCTCTGTGGGACTCTTCATTACTGCTACACAGGTTCTAGTTGTCTCTCCATCCATCACCCGTGTGTTTCGGTAGCGTACTTCCTGATGTAGGGGCCAGGTGTTGTGAATCCAAATGCCATATAATTGCCTATTTCACTATTCTGCCTTGCCTACCTTTTCAGTCAGGAGTGTCTCTACTATGAAGGAAGGAGGAGAACCATCTGGGGCTACACCCAGGTATTATTATTGGTTGTCAGAGATGTGATTCAGTATTTGTGTTGTGCTAAATCAACCTTCCAATCTGCTTTTTACTTTCAGAGAGAGATTGGAGAGAGAAGAGAGAGAGAGATGGGGAGAGACATTTGCAGAGAGAGATGATGAGGAGAGAGAGAGGAGAGGGAGAGAGACTGAATTTGTAGAGAGAGAGTAGTAGTATGAGAGAGAGAGAGAGAGAGAGAGAGAGAGAGAGCTAGTGAGATGAGTTAGAGGTAGAAGATTGTAAATGATGAGTTGATGAGTGAAGTAGAGAGTGAGAGTATGAGAGAGAGAGAGAAGAGTGAGACGAGAGATTGAGAGTGGAGAGAGAGATGGAAGAGAGATGTAGAAGTATTTGATGAGAGATGAATTGATGTATGTTAGATTGGCCGGTCTTGAGAGAGGCTCAGTTCAGTTGTTCCTCTGTCGCGGTTTCCGTGTAGTCATTGTTTGTTTTCCTCTGTCTTTCGTTCACCTGCGGGCCGGTCGTGGTATACCTTTGAGATACGATGCTTTTCTGACTCACTTTACTATCCACTACGGTGAATGGTTGTTCGGTGTGGCAAGGGACGGTGTGGTGTGCTAGGATTAATCATGCTTGTGCTTTCGCGTAAAGAGGTGAGCGTATGTGTGACTATATATGGCATGCTCGCGTATGGTGGGGCGTCGCGATGAGCACCATGGTTTGAATTTTCGGTGGGATTTCTTGGTATCCAAACATTCAGCAATTGATAGATTGATTTTGATTCTAGTAATGTTTTTTTAGCAGGTTTTCTGGCATGCCATATATGATTTAGTTTGTATGTGTTATATTAGATGATTTGACAAGTATGTATTTCTAAAATATATAGTCTTAGTAATTCAAAGATCTTCTTTTCTTGTACCATCTTATTGTTTTCATACAGATAGCTTTTTGTTGTCTAGATGACATTTGGGTTTACTTCTTTTCTTTCTGGTCTCTTAGTGAGTTGCTTTGGGTTATTTATGAGTATTGTACAGTTTCGGCCTCTTTATTAAACCTCCTTTGGAACCGTGTAATTGTTTTTATGTTGGTGAGTTTGGTTGTACTTATATTCTAATCTATAGAATACATTATACGATTTATAATGCACGACATACGGCATTTAACTAATTTCTTTGTGTAGGCTAATGAATAAGATGTCGACTTATGTTTCTTGTATTGTCTGGTCATGAACTAAGAAGTAAAATTTAACACTATATATATGAGATATTTCTTGTCGGCTATCACATAGCCAGCATCGACTCACTTAGATTGCTATCGAACTACGCTCAATAATCCGCTGATTTGTCATATTCTACATTCTTAGTGTTATGCATTCAGCCGGTACTCACGGACGCACTACACACACACACTGTGGGCCAGTGCTCATGCTGAGCAACCTTCTGGTCGATGGGGGTACATCTCTGTGCGTGTGTAGCGTTATGTATTGAAGAGCAGACAGTAACTACTAAAGGTCACAGGTAGTTTACAAGCAGTGAGTGGGCCATTACATAGCCGCGATCTCTTTATGGTAATGTTGTGTGGAATTAGTGGTTTGTCGAGCCCTCCTGTTGGGCGCCTAATATTTGTAGTTGCGAGCGTGAGTTGGGAGATAGTTGGTTGCCAGCCTGGTCGGGCTTGAGAAGGTATGCTCCGGGATGTTGGAGGTGGTATAATTCACGGGGTGCCCGGATTGCCTTTTGCGTTTCCAATATTACTTTTCGCTTGCTTCTACTGATAGGGATATTTTAGGGTTGCCAGCCTTTGGTCTTAGTTAGTGCAGCTATATAGGGAATATGCGGTTGTTGTCCAGTCACTTTGGTTTTCTAATTTTTGTAAGTAGTGCTACTATTTTTGTTAGTGTGGTAAATAAGTGTGGTGTGTCGCGGCACCGGTTGGTCTATTTTAAGTTAGTGTTTATGCTTGTAGTTGATTATTAGTGGTGGCTCAGCTCCTTGGTCTAAAGTTAAGTTGCACTAGTAGGGAATAGGGTGCCACTCCTTGGTCCCAAATACTGCACTATGTAGGGGAATAGGGTGCAGCCTTGGTCTAAAGTAGTGCAACTATGTAGGGAAGCAGGGTGCAGCCCTGGTCCTAAAGTAGTGCACTCTGAAGGGAATAGGTGCCCAGCCCTTGGTCTAAAGTAGTGCCTATGGTAGGGGAACTAGGGTGCCATCCCTTGGTCCAAATATTGGCACTATGTAGGGAATAGGGTGGCCAGCCTTGGTCTAAATAGTGCACTATGTAGGGAACAGGGTGCCCAGCCCTGGTCTAAAGTAGTGCACTATGAAGGGAATAGGGTGCCAGCCTTGGTCTAAAAGTTAATGCAACTATTAGTGGGAAGTAGGTGCAATTGGAATTCCATGCTGAGACTGAACCTCTGCACTAAATCAGGACTGTCCTTTACTGACCCTGAGCACTGGACTCTGTCTAGACCTATAGAAGGACTT
>NW_019944044.1:0-933 GCF_002910315.2 Salvelinus sp. IW2-2015 | reverse complement strand
GAGAGAGAGAGAGAGAGAGAGAGAGAGAGAGAGAGAGAGATGGCTAGAGAGACTCATCATTTCCTCTGTCTCATCATTTCCTCTGTCTTTCTTCACCGCCCGGCAGTTAACATGGCTTTCTGACTACTACACAAACTAATGGTGTGTCTAAGGACGGTGTGGTGTCGACTAAACACATTCTGGGCTCCGTAAAAGGAGCTTAATGTGTATCATATTCATCTAATGTGGGGCTGTCAAAGCACCATTTGAATTTTTATTTCTTGATACCAAACATTCAGCCAATTGAAGATTGATTTTATTCAGTAATGTTTTTAAGGTTATTGCAGCAATAAATATTGTAGTATAAAATCACAAGATATGACTAAAACTATAAGAATCCAAGACTTCTTCGACATCATGTCTTTCATACAGAAGCTTTGTCATAGGAACTATTGGTTACCCTCCTCTAAGTCGATAGCATGTACAGTATCGGCCCTTTAAAACCTCCTTGACGCAATAAGGGGAGTGGTTACCATATTCACAATTAATACCATAGATAAACACAGACACGGACATTTAAACTAATCCTGGTAGAAGAATAAGAGCATGTCATTGTATGGACAGAAAGAGATATCGCACACATACACACACACACACAAACACGCACAAAACGCGAGCACACACACACGCAAACGCGTACACGGGCACGCACACACACACACACTGTGGCCAGTCCACTGAGCAGCCCCTGTGATGTGTACCACTGTGAGGATGAGAGAGCAGACAGACACTAAAGGTCACAGGAAACAAAGCAGTAGTCCAAATACTGCACTATGTAGGGAATAGGTTGCCAGCCCTGGTCTAAAGTAGTGCACTATGTAGGGAATAGGGTGCCAGCCCTGGTCTAAAGTAGTGCACGATGTAGGGAATAGGGTGCCAGCCTTGGTCCAAATA
>NW_019944043.1:84406-89632 GCF_002910315.2 Salvelinus sp. IW2-2015 | reverse complement strand
GAACAGGATATAGCCTTGGTTAACTCCAGACTGACTGCCTCGACCAGCACAAAAACATCTGTTGGCGAACTGATAGCATCGAAGAGGCCCCGCGATATGCAAAACTGTTCAGGGAAGTCAGGAACCAATACACGCAGTGTCAGGAAAGCAAAGGCGCTTTTTTTCAATGAGAAATTGCATCCTGTAGCTCTAACTCCAAAAAGTTTCTGCGATACTGGAAACGTCAGGAAAACAAGAGCACCTCCTCCCAGCTGCCCACTGCCTGAGTCTGGTAACAGGTCACCCTGATAAGTCCGTGATAATCGAAAACTTCAACAAACATTTCTCAATGGCTGGGCCATGCCTTCCTCCTGGCGACTCAACTTGGCCAACAGCCCGCCCCCTCGTGCTACTCGCCAAGCCTCCCAGCTTCTCCTTTAGCCCATATCCAGATAGCAGATGTTCTGAAAGAGCTTGGAACAACCTGACCCATACAAACAGCTGGGCTTGCAATCTGGACGCCCTATTTCTGAAACTGTCCGCCGCCATTGTCGACACCGCTATACAGCTGTTCCTAACACCCTCTCACTTCGTACATCTCTGAGAATTGCCCCGTATCAAGGATTGGGAAAGCTGCCGGCGGTCATCCCCTCTTCAAAGGGGGAGACACCCTGGAAACCAAACTGTTTACATAGACCATATCCACCTGCCTGCCTATTATAAGTCTTCGAAAGCAAGTCAACAACAGATCACTGCCATCTCGAATCCCACCGTACCTTCTCCGCTGTGCAATCCGGTTCCGAGCCGGGTTCACGGGGTGCACTCAGCAACGCTCAGGTACTAAACGATATCATAACGCACGATAAAAGACATTACTGTGCAGCGTCTTCATGCGACTGGCCAAGGCTCTTCCGACTCTGTCATCACCATATTCTTATTGGCGACTCGTAGCCTCGGTTTTTTCTAATGACTGCCTTGCTGGTTCACCCGCAACTACTTGCAGACAGAGCTTCGTGTGAAATCGGAGGGCATTGTTGTCCGGTCCTCTGGCAGTCTCTAGGGGTACCACCAGGGTTCAATTCTCGGGCCGACTCTTTTCTCTGTATAACATCAATGAGTTGCTCTTGCGCGGGCGATTCCTGATTCCAGCCTCTACGCAGACGAACCATTCTGTATACTTCCGGCCCTTCCTTGGACACTGTGCTATCTAACTACAAACGAGCTCAATGCCATACAACCAACTCCTTCGTGGCCTCCAACTGCCTCTTAAAGCGCTAGTCAACCACATGATGCTTTCAACGTTCGCTGCCTGCCTCCGCACGCCCCGACTAGCATCACGACCTCTGGACGGTCCGACCTAGAATAAATGTGGACATCTATAAGTAACCTAGGTGTCTGGCTAGACTGCAAACTCTCCTTCAGAACTATAATCAAACATCTCCAATCCAAATCAAATTAGAGTCGGCTTTCTATTCCGCAACGAAAGCTCCTTCACTCACGTAGCCGCCAAACTTACCCTAGTAAAAGCTGACTATCCTACCGATCCTCGACTTCGGCGATTCATTAAACATACTTCCAATACTCGTATCAGCAAACTGGAATGCAGTTATCACAGTGCCATCCGGTTTTGTTACTTAAAGCACCTTATACGACACACCACCATGCGACCTGATATGCCTAGTCGGCTGGCGCCTCGTACATGTTCGTCTCAGATCCCACTGGCTCCAGGTCAGTTCTCAAGGCCTATGCTAGGTAAAGTGCCGCCTTATCTCTCGTTCACTGGTCACGATGGCTAACCCACCCGCGCACGCTCCACGGTTATTACACTGATTCATCCCTAAAGCAAAACCTCATTTGGACCCTTTCCTTCCAGTTCTCTGCTGCCGTCGCTTGGAACGAATTGCAAAAATCTCTGAAGTTGGTGAGACTTTCTATTCTCCCTCAACAACTTTAAAAAATCTTGCTATCGGCAAGCACCAGCTCGCTGCAGCTGTACATTAGTTTGCCATCTGTAAACTCCCACCCAATTGACACTACCTTCACCCCCATACTGCTTTTATTATTTACTTTCTGCTCTTTTGCACACCAAGTTCTCTTCTTGCACATGATCATCTGATGATTTGTGGTTCACTCCAGTGTTAATCTGCAAATTGTAATTTGATCGATTTTTCCCTACCTCATTGCCTTTTTGCACACATTGTATATAGATTCCTTTTTTTTCTACCAATGTATTGACTTGTTTATTGTTTACTCCATGTGTACTCTGTGTGTTGCTGTTCACACTGCTATGCTTTATCTTGGCAGGTCGCAGTTGCAAATTGGAACTTGTTTCTCAACTTAGCCGCTACCTGGTTAAATAGAAGGTGAATAAAAAAAATATAAAAAGAATAAACATGGCAACCAACTGAGGTCCGAGCTGCACAAGGTTACGCAAACCGATGGTTTGCCTGATTCCTACGCTGAGGTATACCCATACGACCAGCGGATTGGTACTATACATGGGTTGATTCAGAGTTGGTCCTGAAGGAATAACCCTGAATTAACACATGATTGAAAAACATCAGGACTAAACTGACGAACACGGAAGTAATACCAGCAAACGGAGCTCAGAGAGAAGGATCGAGTCCGAGGGGGAGTAAACTCCTAGGTTGCACTATGCTTTCCACATCCGTTGACAAAGCGGACCTAGACACCTTGACCACACCACTCGATATGGACACATGGCAACCAACCGAGGACCAAACCTGAATAAGGGGCGCAACTCAAGGGATTTTGCCTGATCCTAAATCGAGTTGACAGACCTACCTAAACTTAATCATTCTAAAAACTATACCTTACCCTAAACCCTAACCCTAACCTTAACCATTCTAAAAAACCATACCTAACCTTAACCCCAACCTTAACCCTAACCCTAACCTTAACCATTCTAACCCTAACCCTAACCTTAACCATCCCTTAAACCTACGGACGCACGGTTTTAAGCCCAACCAACGGGCATTTCTACAAGTGGGCAACCATGGGGTCTACAACTTTGGCCGGGTGCCCCCTGGCCCGCGCGCCAATGCTGTGGAGTGCACCCGTTTCCCTTCCCCCCTTCGGCTTCCACGTGTCAGAGATGGAAGTGGATCAACCGCCTCAAAACTTGACAGAAGGCGTCAAGCACTCCTCCAGCATATTTTCATTATTTCTGCATCTCACGAATGTTCTTGTTTGTGATCCGAACCCCTCAAACTTAGATTCGTCTGTCCATAACACTTTTTTCCAATCTTCCTCTGCTCAAACCTGTTGAACCTACATTACCGTTCAAAAGTTTGGGGTCAATTAGAAATGTCCTTGTTTTCCATGAAAACAGACATAAAATGAGTTGCATAATGAATAGGAAATATAGTCAAGACGTTGACAAGGTTATAAATAATGATTTATAATTGGAATAATAATTATGTCTTTCAAACTTTGGTTTCGTCAAAGAATCCTAAATTTTCAGCAATTACAGCCTTTGCTGTGGGCACAAAACGAAAGAGAAAATCAACCTGCTTGCTCCTTTTTGTTTTGTCAACGTCTTGATGGGGATGTTACGTTTGATACTGGAGCTACGAGGCATGCGTCCAAATCGCTAAGCAGTATACTTTGGCATTCTAGTTGTCAATTTGTTGAGGTAATCTGAAGAGATTTCACCCCATGCTTCCTGAAGCACCTCCCACAAGTTGGATTGGCTTGATGGGCACTTCTTACGTATCATACGGTCAAGCTGCTCCCACAACAGCTCAATAGGGTTGAGATCCGGTGACTGTGCTGGCCACTCCATTATAGACAGAATACCAGCTGACTGCTTTTTCCCTAAATAGTTGTTGCATAGTTTGGAGCTGTGCTTTGGGTCATTGTCCTGTTGTAGGAGGAAATTGGCTCCAATTAAGCACCGTCCACAGCCTCAGCCAGCATTGTGAATGGTTAAGAAATAATATGTCATGATTTACTCGTACCTCAGCCAGCATTGTGAATGGTTAGGAAATAATATGTTATGATTTACTCGTACCTCAGCCAGCATTGTGAATGGTTAGGAAATAATATGTCATGATTTACTCGTACCTCAGCCAGCATTGTGAATGGTTAGGAAATAATATGTCATGATTTACTCGTACCTCAGCCAGCATTGTGAATGGTTAGGAAATAATATGTCATGTTTTACTCGTACCTCAGCCAGCATTGTGAATGGTTAGGAAATAATATGTCATGTTTTACTCGTACCTCAGCCAGCATTGTGAATGGTTAGGAAATAATATGTCATGTTTTACTCGTACCTCAAGCCAGCATTGTGAATGGTTAGGAAATAATATGTATGATTTACCGTACCTCAGCCAGCATTGTGAATGGTTAGGAAATAATATGTCATGATTTACTCGTACCTCAGCCAGCATAGTGCAATGGTTAGGAAATAATATGTCATGTTTTACTCGTACCTCAGCCAGCATTGTGAATGGTGTTTGATGCAGTGACAAACTAGACCATGGCATAAATCTAATACTTAGGTGTTTTTAGTCATGCATGAAAGGTCTGGTGGTTTCTGTGGTTATAAGTTACTGACCTTGGAATACATTTCTGGCATGCTGGCAGGGTCTGAATCAAACCCAATGACCACCTGGCACACTCCGGGTCTGAATCAAACCAATGTCCACCTGGCACACTGGCAGGGTCTGAATCAAACCCAATGTCCACCTGGCACACTGGCAGGGTCTGAATCAAACCCAATGTCCACCTGCACACTGACAGGGTCTTAATCAAACCCAATGTCCACCTGTCACACTGACAGGGTCTGAATCAAACCCAATGTTAAGGGGAGGGAAGATTGGCTAAGAGGGTGATGATTATTGGTGTTGTTCTACTGCCTGATTGTTATGCAACAACACTGTTTATAAAAGCTTTGTTAAATCAGCACAACAGTTTTCAGCTGTGCTAACATAATTGCAAAAGGGTTTTCTATTGATCAATTAGCCTTTTAAATGATACACTTGGATTAGCTAACACAAGTGCCATTGGAACACAGAGTGATTGTTGCTGATAATGGGCCTCTGTACGCCTATGTAGATATTCCATGAAAAAATCTGGCTTTTCAGCTACAATAGTCATTACAATATTAACAATGTCTACACTGTATTTCTGAACAATTTGATGTTATTTTAATGGACAAAATTTTTCGATTTTCTTTAAAAAACAAGTACATTTTCGAAGTGACCCCAAACTTTTGTACGG
>NW_019944043.1:40381-81929 GCF_002910315.2 Salvelinus sp. IW2-2015 | reverse complement strand
GTATGGCATGGCTTTGCAAAATGGAGTGATAGCCTTCCTTCTTCAAGATCCCTTTTACCCTGTACAAATCTCCCACTTTACCACCACCAAAGCACCCCCAGACCATCACATTGCCTCCACCATGCTTGACAGAAGGCATCAAGCACTCCTCCAGCATCTTTTCACTGTTTCTGCATCTCACGAATGTTCTTGTTTGTGATCCGAACACCTCAAACTTAGATTTGTCTGTCCATAACACTTTTTTCCAATCTTCCTCTGCCCAAGTCTGTGTTATTTGCCCATCTTAATCTTTTTTTTTTTTACGGTCTGAGATATAGATTTTTCTCCCTCTGCACACATCAACAACAGTCACCCACGAAGCGTCGTTACCCATCGCTCCACAAAAGCCGCTGCCCTTGCAGAGCAAGGGGAACCACTACTTCTAGGTTTCAGAGCAAGTGACGTAACCGACTGAAAGGCTGCTAGCTCACACCACCGCTAACTAGCTAGCCATTTCACATCCGTTACACTAACATAATTGCAAAAGGATTTTCTAATGATCAATTAGCCCTTTAAAAATGATAAACTTGGAGAATATAGAATATATTTTTTATTTGTTTAACCCTTTTTTTGGTTACTACATGGTTCCATATGAGTTATTTCATAGTTTTGATGTCTCCACTATTATTCTACAACGTATACAATAGTTAAAATAAAGAAAAAACATGAATTTGTAGGTGTGTCCAAACAATTGACCGGTACTGTATATGCATTGTGGTGGAGAACTGATCCTAGATCTGTACAAAGGCACAACATCTACAGCAGAAACAACTGTCTGTGTTAGAGAGCACATAAAACGAACTGATCCTAGATCTGTACAAAGCATAACATCTACAGCAGGAACAACTGTCTGTGTTAAAAGGCCCAGCTGGATTGAATTGAGCTGTTTAAATGACATATTTGAATGTTAAAGGATTTGTTCTGTTTGTCAATACAAGACAGGATCTGTGGAGGCTTGGCCTATTAGTGGTAGATTTGGGGAGAATTTGACATGTCAGTTGGAATAGTGATAGCTTTTGGAGAGACCCTTGTCACTACAGCCAATCAGTGGCAGATTCCCTTCCCCCACATCTCAGCAGTTCTGTTACTCACAACACTTCCTGCTTTCCTCAACAATGGAAAAGCCACTGAATAAAGCCTTGCCATTTTTTACAATTAGGAAATAATATGTCATGTGTTACTCGTACTCAGCAGCATTTGAATGGTTAGAAATAATATGTCATGTTTTACTCGTACCTCAGCCAGCATTGTGAATGGTTAGGAAATAATATGTCATGTTTACTCGTACCTCAGCCAGCATTGTGAATGGTTAGGAATAATATGTCATGTTTACTCGTACCTCAGCCAGCATTGTGAATGGTTAGGAAATAATATGTCATGTTTTACTCGTACCTCAGCCAGCTTGTGAATGGTTAGGAAATAATATGTTATGATTTACTCGTACCTCAGCCAGCATTGTGAATGGTTAGGAAATAATATGTCATGATTTACTCGTACCTCAGCCAGCATTGTGAATGGTTAGGAATAATATGTCATGATTTACTCGTACCTCAGCCAGCATAGTGCATGGTTAGGAAATAATATGTCATGTTTTACTCGTACCTCAGCCAGCATAGTGCATGGTTAGGAAATAATATGTCATGTTTTACTCGTACCTCAGCCAGCATTGTGAATGGTTAGGAAATAATATGTCATGTTTACTCGTACCTCAGCCAGCATTGTGAATGGTTAGGAAATAATATGTCATGATTTACTCGTACCTCAGCCAGCATTGTGAATGGTTAGGAAATAATATGTTATGATTACTCGTACCTCAGCCAGCAGTTGAATGGTAGAAATAATATGTCATGATTTACTCGTACCTCAGCCAGCATTGTGAATGGTTGGAAATAATATGGCATGATTTACTCGTACCTCAGCCAGCATTGTGAATGGTTAGGAAAATAATATGTCATGTTTTACTCGTACCTCAGCCAGCATTGTGAATGGTTAGGAAATAATATGTCATGTTTACTCGTACCTCAGCCAGCATTGTGAATGGTTAGGAAATAAGATTATGATTTACTCGTACCTCAGCCAGCATTGTGAATGGTTAGGAAATAATATGTCATGATTTACTCGTACCTCAGCCAGCATTGTGAATGGTTAGGAAATAATATGTCATTTACTCGTACCTCAGCCAGCATTGTGAATGGTTAGGAAATAATATGTCATGTTTTACTCGTACCTCAGCCAGCATTGTGAATGGTTAGGAAATAATATGTCATGTTTTCTCGTACCTCAGCCAGCATTGTGAATGGTTAGGAAATAATATGTTATGATTTACTCGTACCTCAGGCCAGCATTGTGAATGGTTAGGAAATAATATGTCATGATTTACTCGTACCTCAGCCAGCATAGTGCATGGTTAGGAAATAATATGTCATGTTTTACTCGTACCTCAGCCAGCATTGTGAATGGTGTTTGATGCAGTGACAAACTTAGACCATGGCAGTTAAATCTAATACTTAGGTGTTTTTAGTCATGCATGAAAGGTCTGGGGTGGTTCTGTGGTTATAAGTTACTGACCTTGGAATACATTTCTGGCATGCTGGCAGGGTCTGAATCAACCAATGACCACCTGGCACACTCCGGGTCTGAATCAAACCCAATGTCCACCTGGCACACTGGCAGGGTCTGAATCAAACCCAATGTCCACCTGGCACACTGCAGGGTCTGAATCAAACCCAATGTCCACCTGGCCACACTGACAGGGTCTTAATCAACCCAATGTCCACCTGTCACACCTGACAGGGTCTGAATCAAACCCAATGTTAAGGGGAGGGAAGATTGGGTAGTATACATCTACATGATGTATTGTTACACCATGTAGGAGCAGCATAGACCTATTCTGTTCATTATATACATCTACATGATGTATTGTTACACCATGTAGGAGCAGTATAGACCTAGTCTGTTCATTATATACATCTACATGATGTATTGTTACACCATGTAGGAGCAGTATAGACCTATTCTGTTCATTATATACATCTACATGATGTATTCTTACACCATGTAGGAGCAGTGTAGACCTACAGTAGCTAGCTACTTATTTAGATGTAGTATGACTTAATGAAACTGCCTTAAATGTGCTGTAGTAAACCTTTTTTATTCTCACTAATCAATCAACACATTCCTGTCTTTGTATGTCTCAATATAATAGTATTATTTAATTAAATCCATTTAAAACAATCTTTGTCTGTACATAACATATTAATTTTCTTAACTGCGTTTCCCACTCCAGTCAGCTGACGGCGATGTGCGTCTTTCAGGCGACGCTGCCAGCGTGACGTATAATTTAGTGGACGGTTCTTCATAAACATCTCGTCAACCACCTCGGTAGCTTGCTAGCCAACATAGCCGAAAGATTCAAGCTATTTATACGCTTTTGGTCTATATTAGCTATTGTGTTCTAAACACACTGCTGTCGTATCTACTTGTTAACCTATTTAATGTAATACTTGCGTTGTTTTTATTAGTCAGCTATAGTAGCTGGCTGGTTAAGTTAGCACTAGCCTAGTCGCTAATGATAGCTAGCTAGCTAACATCCCCGACCATGAGCTCCCTAAACTACTCCCCTCCTGTTAAAGAAGAGGCTGTCTGCTGGACGGAGAAAGAAGCTCTGGGGCTGAACATTGTCGTGAAAGAGGAGAAGGAAGAAGAGGATGTCACAGTAAAACAAGAAGTAGAGAGAGAGGCTGTTACGGTGAAAGAAGAGGAAGACACGTTCAGAGTAAAAGAGGAGGGGGAGTATGTTATGGTGAAAGAAGAGGAGGAGGATAAAGATGTCGTTTTTGGAGTGAAGAAGGAAGGAGAGATTACTGTCACATTGGAAGATGAAGAGGAGGAGATAGAAGATCTGAATAACACCAGTAAGTACCGCTTTAAATGTGTTTTTAACTTAGGATATTCGGGGTTCGCTCCTCAATACCTCTTCAACGGAGGGCCATAGGATGATGACTGATATGTCTAGAATCAGACGACGTAGAGAGCAAGCTACCCCTTGTTTTCTTTGTTCCGTTTCCAAAAAGTGACTTAACATATATATTGAGAAGGGTCTATCTGCTGACAACTACTGTGGGATCCCCTCCTTTGTTGTAAGCTCTACACATATTCCTCTCCTTTGATTTCTTAAAAATATTAATTTGAGATATTTAATGTTTTATTTACTACATTTTTGTAGCTTCCTGTCCACATCACATTGAGATCTACAGCCAGTTTGGGTGATGTCACTGATCTCGCTCAGTAACGCCCATTATAATGCTACCAGGGTTTCCGTGACGGGGAAGATTTTAGTTTACTGGCTGTTTTGAGAACTTTACTAGACACATATTGGGTGCATAACCCATTAGGGTTGTTCACCCACGGTGCTCAGAATGACAGAAATCACATTTAGATGAGGGTAATGGATCTGAACAGAACATGGACCTCCTGTAATGAAGCAGTTTGTGCCTTTCGTTTCTGGACAACGGAATAAAGTTGGTATGAAAACCAATAGAACAGGAGAGAAATGGCATAGTGGTGGGTCTAATATAACAGGAGAGAAATGACATAGTGGTGGGTTCAGTTAGAAACAGGAGAGAGAATGACAGTGGTGGTCTAATTAGAACAGAGTAGAAATGACATAGTGGTGGGTCAATAGAACAGGAGAGAAATGCATAGTGGTGGGTCTAATAGAACAGGGAGAAATGCATAGTGGTGGGTCTAATAGAACAGAGAGAAATGGCATAGTGGTGGGTCAGTAGAACAGGAGAGAAATGCAAGTGGTGGGTCCAGTAGAACAGGAGAGAAATGGCATAGTGGTGGGTCTAATAGAACAGAGAGAGAAATGGCATAGTGTGGGGTCTAATGAAACAGGAGAGAAATGGCATAGTGGTGGGTTCAGTAGAACAGGAGAGAAGAAATGACATAGTGGGGTCTAATAGAACAGGAGAGAAATGGCATAGTGGTGGTCTAATAGAACAGGAGAAAATGGCATAGTGGTGGGTCAATAGAACAGGAGAGAAATGGCATAGTGGTGGTCCAGTAGAACAGGAGGAAAATGGCATAGTGTGGGTCTAATAGAACAGGAGAGAAATGGCATAGTGGTGGTCTAATAGAACAGGAGAGAAATGGCATAGTGGTGGGTTCAGTAGAACAGGAGAGAAATGGCATAGTGGTGGGTCAGTCTAGAACAGGAGAGAAATGGCATAGTGGTGGGTCTAAATAGAACAGGAGAGAAATGGCATAGTGGTGGGTTCAGTAGAACAGGATAGAAATGACATAGTGGTGGGTCTAATAGAACAGGATAGAAATGACATAGTGGTGGGTCTAATAGAACAGAGAGAAATGGCATAGTGGTGGTTCTAATAGAACAGGAGAGAAATGGCATAGTGGTGGGTCTAATAGAGCAGGAGAGAAATGGCATAGTGGTGGGTCCAGTAGAACAGGAGAGAAATATGGCATAGTGGTGGCTCCAGTAGAACAGGAGAGAAATGGCATAGTGGTGGGTCCAATAGAACAGGAGAGAAAATGGCATAGTGGTGGGTCCAGTAGAACAGTGAGAGAATGGCATAGTGGTGGTACAGTAGAACGGGAGAGAAAATGGCATAGTGGTGGGGTCCAGTAGAACAGGAGAGAAATGGCATAGTGGTGGGTCTAGTAGAACAGGAGAGAAATGGCATAGTGGTGGGTCTAATAGACAGGGAGAAATGGCATAGTGGTGGTCTAATAGAACGGAGAGAATGGCATAGTGGTGGGTCCAGTAGAACAGGAGAGAAATTACATAGTGGTGGGTCCAACAAGTAAATAAATTGAAATAAATTTGCCCAAATTGTATAATTACTCCTGTCTATACAGAAATAAATAACTTACCAGAAAGCATGACGTTGCCCACAGGGAATCAGGGATCATTAGCTTCTTTAAAAAAAGACCTGTGTATGGTTTCAAACCACAGGCATAAGCCTACAAGCTTATTTGGGCCAGTGGTGTGGCAATAGGCTTCACTGATTATTGAGGTTCGGCTGTCAGTGAAAAGCATCTCAAATATGTGTGGAAGATAATGTATCTTGAGTATTATTTAAAATGTTGAGACAAGAAGGGGGGGGTTGTGTGGTGAAGATATAGGTGAGTTCTCTCTTCAGAATGTCTCCGCTGGCTTCCACCAATTCTTGCCCTTTCATTGTTTCATTGTGTGAATTGTTTCATTGTGTGAATTCTTGGCCATGTTCTGTTATTTTCTCACCCGGCACAGCCAGAAGAGGACTGGCCACCCCTCATAGCCTGGTTCCTCTAGTTTCTTCCTACGATTTGGCCTTTCTAGGGAGTTTGTTCCTAGCCACCGTGCTTCTACACCTGCATTGCTTGCTGTTTGGGGTTTTAGGCTGGGTTCTGTACAGCACTTCGAGATATTAGCTGATGTACGAAGGGCTATATAAAATAAACTTGATTTGAATTGATTGCCCTTAGATTGAGTTTATTATATCAATTCCCCTTACAAATGTCACCAGTAGTAAATGTACCGTTAATTCCTGTCATTTGGTTACATTCATTTCTGTTAATGCATGTATTAATTAGAGTATTTTTTTTTTACCTTTATTTAACCAGGTAGGCCAGTTGAGAACAAGTTGTAATTTACAACTGCGACCTGGCCAAATAAAGCAAAGCAGTGCACAAAACAAACAACACAGAGTACACACAAAAAAAAAATAAAATAAAAAATCTATGTACAGTGTGTGCAAATGTAGGAGGGAGTAGCAATAAATAGGCCATAGAGGCAAAATAATTACAATTTAGCATTAACACTGGAGTGATAGATGTGCAGATGATGATGTGCAAGTAGAGATACTTGGTGCAAAAGAGCAAGAGGATAAATAACAATAAGGGATGAGGAGGTTGGGTGTGCTATTTACAGATTGGCTGTGTGCAGGTGCAGTGATCGGTAAGCTGCTCAGACAGCTGATGCTTAAAGTTAGTAGGGAGATATGACTCCAGCTTCAGTGATTTTTGAAATTCGTTCCAGTCATTGGCACCAGAGAACTGGAAATAAAGGCGGCCAAAGTAAGTGTTGGCTTTGGGTATGACCAGTGAGAAATACCTGCTGGAGCGCGTGCTACGGGTGGGTGTTGCTATGGTGACCAGTGAGCTGAGATACGGCAGGACTTTACCTAGCAAAGACTTATGGATGACCTGGAGCCAGTGGGTTTTGATGGCGATTATGTAGTGAGGCCAGCCAACGAGAGCATATAAATTACCCACACAAACTTAATTAAACTCCTCTTCTGGATTATCTCAGCAAAAAGAGGGGAGAGGGAAACATCTTTACTCTGTTCAGCAATCTGCTGCTTCCGAGAAACATCTTTACTCTGTTCAGCAATATGCTGCCTTCCGAGAAACATCTTTACTCTGTTCATCAATCAGTTGTTTCCTAGAAACATCTTTACTCTGTTCAGCAAGCCTGCTTCTAGAAACATCTTTACTCTGTTCATCAATCAGCTGCTTCCTAGAAACATCTTTACTCTGTTCATCAATCAGCTGCTTCCTAGAAACATCTTTACTCTGTTCAGCAAGCTACTGCTCTAGAAACATCTTTACTCTGTTCATCAATCTACTGCTTCCTAGAAACATCTTTACTCTGTCATCAATCTACTGCTTCTAGAAAATCTTTACTCTGTTCAGCAAGCTACTGCTTTCTAGAAACATCTTTACTCTGTTCATCAATCAGCTGCTTCCTAGAAACATCTTTACTCTGTTCAGCAAGCTACTGCTTCCTAGAAACATCTTTACTCTGTTCATCAACTACTGCTTCCTAGAAACATCTTTACTCTGTTCAGCAAGCTACTGCTTCTAGAAACATCTTTACTCTGTTCATCAATCTACTGCTTCCTAGAACATCTTTTACTCTGTTCATCAATCTACTGCTTCCTAGAAACATCTTTACTCTGTTCAGCAAGCTACTGCTTCCTAGAAACATCTTACTCTGTTCATCAATCAGCTGCTTCCTAGAAACATCTTTACTCTGTTCAGCAAGCTACTGCTTCCTAGAAAACATCTTTACTCTGATCAGCAAGCTACTGCTTCCTAGACATCCAAGTGTCAAACTGTAGATCCTCTCTTCATCAGAGGTTCTACAAACTCTCAACTTTGGGTTTTCAAAGGAGAGGTCAACTCAGGAGGTTTACCAAAATCAGGATCACCCATAAACGTCTCAGACAGATCGACCATGGTGGATCGCTGACATCCTCAACACTAGACTTGCTCCCGGTGACTCTCTTAGACAGAGCACGTGTAACGGCACATGCTGGGAACACTGTAGGGTACTTTTCTGATAACCCATCAGGTTCCTCAATTCTGAGTTCCTTACAAACGACAGGATTTGGCACAAACTTCCCTCCAGCCAAATCATTTCCCAATATGAATGAGACCCCCTACTAACACACTGGAAACAGTTGCTGGGAGTGTTCAAAGGCAAAAACACCCTCCAACATGAAGGGCTTCCCAGTATAGTACTGTAGAAACACCCTCCAACTATGAAGGGCTTCCCCAGTATAGTACTGTAGAAACACCCTCCAACGTGAAGGGCTTCCCCAGTATAGTTCTGTAGAAACACATGGAACAACAGTAACCATAGTAACACATTGGATAACATTCACAACATTAAACTACAGTAACCATAGTAACATTGTTTCCCCCCARAATCTAAAGGAAGTTTGTTCTGAAGTGTCTGTCCTGTATCTGAGATATATATAAAATAAATGTATAACTATATTTTTTACATGTCTTTAACCCCTTATTTATGTCACTAAAGTCTTTCCACATTTTGTTACGTTACAGCCTTATTCTACTATGGATTAAATAAATAACAATCCTCATCAATTTACAGTCGTGGCCAAAAGTTTTGAGAATGACACAAATATTAATTTCCACAAAGTTTGCTGCTTCAGTGTCTTTAGATATTTTTGTCAGAGGCTTTTATTGAAAGGCTTTTATTGACAATTACATGAAGTTTATGCAAAGAGTCAATATTTCCAGTGTTGACACTTCTTTTTCAAGACCTCTGCGATCCGCCCTGGCATGCTGTCAATTAACTTCTGGGCCAAATCCTGCTGATGGCAGCCGATTCTTGCATAATCAATGCTTGGAGTTTGTCAGAATTTGTGGATTTTTGTTTGTCCACCCGCCTCTTGAGGATTGACCACAAGTTCTCAATGGGATTAAAGTCTGGGAAGTTTCCTGGCCATGGACCCAAAATATTGATGTTTTGTTCCCCGAGCCACTTAGTTATCACTTTTGCCTTATGGCAAGGTGCTCCATCATGCTGGAAAAGGAATTGTTCGTCACCAAACTGTTCCTGGAGGGTTGGGAGAAGTTGCTCTCGGAGGATGTGTTGGTACCATTCTTTATTCATGGCTGTGTTCTTAGGCAAAATTGTGAGTGAGCCCACTCCCTTGGCTGAGAAGCAACCCCACACRTGAATGGTCTCAGGATGCTTTACTGTTGGCATGACACAGGACTGATGGTAGCGCTCACCTTGTCTTCTCCGGACAAGCTTTTTTCCGGATGCCCCAAACAATCGGAATTGGGATTCATCAGAGAAAATGACTTTACCCCAGTCCTCAGCAGTCCAATCCCTGTACCTTTTGCAGAATATCAGTCTGTCCCTGATGTTTTTCCTGGAGAGAAGTTGGTTCTTTACTGCCCTTCTTGACACCAGGCCATTCTCCAAAAGTCTTCGCCTCACTGTGCGTGCAGATGCACTCACACCTRCCTGCTGCCATTCCTGAGCAAGCTCTGTACTGGTGGTGCCCCGATCCCACAGCTGAATCACCTTTAGGAGACGGTCCTGGCGGTTGCTGGACTTTCTTGGGCGCCCTGAAGCTTTCTTCACAACAATTGAACAGCTCTCCTTGAAGTTCTTGATGATCCGATAAATGGTTGATTTAGGTGCAATCTTACTGGCAGCAATATCCTTGCCTGTGAAGCCATTTTTGTGCAAAGCAATGATGACGGCACGTGTTTCCTTGCAGGTAACCATGATTGACAGAGGAAGAACAATGATTCCAAGCACCACCCTCCTTTTGAAGCTTACAGTCTTATTTCGAACTCAATCAGCATGACAGAGTGATCTCCAGCCTTGTCCTCGTCAACACTCACACCTGTTGTTAACAGAGGAATCACTGACATGTCAGCTGGTCCTTTTGTGGCAAGGCTGAAATGAGTGGAAATGTTTTTGGGATTCAGTTAATTTGCATGGCAAAGAGGGACTTTGCAATTAATTGCAATTCATCTGATCACTCTTTCATAACATTCTGGAGTATATGCAAATTGCCATCATACAAACTGAGGCAGCAGACTTGGTTGAACATTTTAATTTGTTGTCATTCTCAAAACTTTTGGCCACGACTGTACACACAACACCTCATAATGAAAAAATCTAAAATAGGTTTGTAGAAAACATGTCACATTTATTAAAAAAAAAAACAGATCCTTAATTTACGTAAGTATTCAGACCGTTTGCTATGAGACTTGAAATTGATCTCAGGTGCATACTGTTTCCGTTGATCATCCTTGAATGTTTCTACAACTTGATTGGAGTCCACCTGTGGTAAATTCAATTGATTGGACATGATTTGGAAAGACACACACCTGTCTGGCTACCACAGCATTCTGAAGCGATATGCCATCCCATCTGGTTTGCGCTTAGTGGGACTATCATTTGTTGTTTTCAACAGGACAATGCCCCAACACACCTCCAGGCTGTGTAAGGGCTATTTGACCAAGAAGGAGATTGATGGAGTGGCTGCGTCAGATGACCTGGCCTCCACAATCACCTGACCTCAACCCAATTGAGATGGTTTGGGATGAGTTGAACCGCAGAGTGAAGGAAAAGCAGCCAACAAGTGCTCAGCATGTGGGAACTCCTTCAAGACTTTTGGAAAAGCATTCCAGGTAAGCTGGTTGACACTGCCAAGAGGTGTGCAAAGCTGTCATCAAGGCAAAGGGTGGCTACTTTGAAAGAATCTAAAATATATTTTGATTTGTTTACCACTTTTGGTTACATGATTCCATATTGTGTTATTTCATAGTTGTCATGTCTTCACTATTATTCTACAATGTAGAAAATAGTAAAAATAAAGAAAAACCCATGAATGACTAGGTGTGTCCAAACTTTTGACTGATACTGTATATCTCATGAATGTTTCAAAAACATTTTTCAAAAAGTCACTTTTTTACCACTTCTTCCATATGCAAACATGTAAGGAACACTTTTTTTTTAATCAAAAGTGATGCTGTCAAAAATGTATTGAATTCAAATGGATTTACCCAGCCTACAAAGCACTACAGCCACTCTGTGATGACCAGTTCTGCTCTTTTATTGAGGGATCTAGTCTAGATTAAACCTCATAGTAAGGCAGTTTTATCATGTGGAGGTTTCATTTAGGTCTCTGTATAACTAGATACTTTTTGTCTTTGACAGGAGAAAGAGCAGACTCTCAATATGACAGCAGGAAGAGTCCTTCAGGGGAACCAGACCCAGAGACGCCCCAACCAGCGAGACAACACCACTGCTCCCACTGTGAAAAGAGTTTTCGCTGGTTAGGGAACCTAAAACGCCATGAGAGGACTCACACAGGAGAAAAGCCATACCACTGCTTCCAATGTGAAAAGAGATTTTCCGGATCAGGGGACTTAAAAGCTCACGAGAGAACACACACAGGAGAAAAGCCTTTCCAATGTTCCCAGTGTGGAAAGAGTTTTATTCAGTTAGGAAGCCTGAAGGAGCATGAGTGGACGCACACAGGAGAAAAGCCTTATCACTGTTCCCAGTGTGGAAAGAGTTTTACTGTGTTAAATAACCTGAAACGGCATGAGAGAATACACACAGGAGAAAAGCCATTCCAGTGTTCCCATTGTGGAAAGAGTTTTATTCAGAGAGGGCACCTACAAGAGCATGAGAGAATGCACACAGGAGAAAAGCCTTACCACTGCTCCCAGTGTAAAAATAGGTTTTCACGAGTAGGGGACCTAAAAGCTCATGAGAGGACACACACAGGATTAAAGCCTTACCACTGCTTCTTATGTGAAAAKAGATTTTCCCGATCAGGGGACCTAAAAGCTCATGAGAGGATCCACACAGGAGAAAAGCCTTTCCAATGTTCCCAGTGTGGAAAGAGTTTTACCCTGTTAGCTAACCTGAGAAGGCATGAGAGAATACACACAGGAGCAAAGCCTCATCACTGTTCCCACTGTGGAATGAGTTTTATTCAGTTAGCAAGCCTGAAGGCACATGAGTGGACACACACAGAAGAAAAGCCTTTCCAGTGTTCCCAGTGTASAAAGATTTTTACCCTGTTAGCTAACCTGAAAAGGCATGAGAGAATACACACAGGAGAAAAGCCTTACCACTGCTTTCAGTGTGAAAAGAGATTTTCCCGATCAGGGGACCTAAAAGCTCATGAGTGGACACACACAGGAGAAGAACCTTTCCATTGTTCCCAGTGTAGAAAGCGTTTTACTGTGTTAGCTAACCTGAAAAGGCATGAGAGAATACACACAGGAGAAAAGCCTCATCACTGTTCCCACTGTGGAATGAGTTTTATTCAGTCAAGGAGCCTGAAGGAGCATGAGTGGACACACACAGGAGAAAAGCCTTTCCAATGTTCCCAGTGTGGAAAGAGTTTTATTGTGTTAAGTAACCTAAAAAGGCATGAGAGAATACACACAGGAGAAAAGCCATTCCAATGTTCCCATTGTGGAAACAGTTTTACTCAGAGAGGGCACCTAAAAGAGCATGAGAGAATACACACAGGAGAAAAGCCTTACCACTGCTCCCAGTGTAAAAATAGGTTTTCCCGAGTAGGGGACCTAAAAGCTCATGAGAGGACACACACGGGAGAAAAGCCTTTCCAATGTTGCCAGTGTAGAAAGAGTTTTACTGTGTTAGCTACTCTGAAAAGGCATGAGAAAATACACACAGAAGAAAAGCCGGGCACCGAAGACGTGGATGTCGATTAAGGCAGTCCCCCGCACCTCTCTGATTCAGAGTGGTTGGGTTAAATGCGGAAGACACATGTCAGTTGAATGCATTCAGTTGTACAGCTGACTAGGTATCTCTCTTTCCCATTCCCTATTATAGAGCTCTGCTCAGCCTATAAACATGAAAGCAAGGTTAGATTTTATGTTCTACATTATTATTATTATTAAGGCAGCCACCAAGTTATGAAAATGATGGTATGTTCTGAAAACTGACTTCAGGTTTTTGAGGATTCTAGCCTTGCAGAAAGACAGTTTTATTTTATGGAGGTTTAATTCAGTTCTCTTTTTAGTATTTAACTAAATACTCTGTCTTTGGTAGGAGAGGGACCAGACTTATCACTGTTCCCACTGTGGAATGAGTTCTCTTCAGTTAGGGAGCCGGAAGAAGCATGAGTGGACAAACACAGGAGAAACGCTGCTCCCAGCGTAAAAACAGATTTAAACGAGTAGGAGACCTTAAAGCTCATGAGATAATACACACAGGAGAAAAGCCTTTCCAATGCTCCCAGTGTGGAAAGAGTTTTATCTGGTTAAGGAGCCTGAAGGAGCATGAGAGAATACACACTGAAAAAGCCCTATCACTGCTCTCTCTCTGTGTGGAAGGACATTTTCCCAGTCAGAGAACCTGACATCACATGAAAGAATAGAAAGGCTGTATTCTGACTTATATTTTTGACTGAGAATTTGTGTTTTTGTTTTGTGCCACAAAATCATATTGTTTAGGATTATACCTGTCTATATAAGGTCCCACAGTTTACAGTGCATGTCAGCAAATTCCAAGCCATGAGGTCGAAGAAATTGTCCGTAGAGCTGAGACAGGATTGTGTCGAGGCACAGATCTGGGGAAGGGTACCAAAAAATGTCTGCAGAATTGAAGGTCCCCAAGAACACAGTGGCCGCCATCATTCTTAAATGGAAGAGAGGCCAGACGGAAGCCACTCCTCAGTAAAAGGCACATGACAGCCCACTTGGAGTTTGCCAAAAGGCACCTAAAGACTCTTAGACCATGAGAAACAAGATTCTCTGGTCTGATTAAACCAAGATTGAACTCTTTGGCCTGACTGCCAAGCGGCTCGCCTGGCGTAAAGCATGGTGGTGGCAGCATCATGCTGTGGGGATGTTTTTCAGCAGCAGGGACCAGCAGGACTGGGAGAATAGTCAGGATCAAGGGAAAGAGAACAGAGTGCGCAGAGATCCTTGATGAAAACCGCTACAGAGCGCTCAGACCTCAAGACTGGGGTGAAGGTTCACCTACCAAAGGGACAACGACCCTAAGCACACAGCCAAGACAACGCAGGAGTTGCTTCGGGAGAAGTCTCTGAATGACCTTAAGTAGCCCAGCACGAGCCCGGACTTGAACCCGATCGGAGACCTGAAAATAGCTGTGCAGCGACGCTCCCCATCCAACCTGACAAAGCTTGAGGATCAGCAGAGAAGAATGGGAGAAACTCCCCAAATACAGGTGTGCCAAGCTTGTAGCGTATCATACTCCAGAAGACTCGAGGATGTAATCGCTGCCAAAGGTGTTTCAACAAAGTACGTAGTAAACGTCTGAATACTTATGTAGATTTTTCAGTTTATTTTAATAAAGAAATTAAAAAAAAATGTAATCCATTTTAGGATAAGGCTGTAACGTAACAAAATTTGGGAAAAGTGAAGGGGTTTGAGTACTTTCCGAATGCACTGTGTTGTTGCATCATGTAGGAGCAGTATAGACCTAGTCTGTCCATTATATACATCTACATGATGTATTGTTACACCATGTAGGAGCAGTATAGACCTAGTCTGTCCATTATATACATCTACATGATGTATTGTTACACCATGTAGGAGCAGTATAGACCTAGTCTGTTCATTATATACATCTACATTGATTGTTACAATGTAGGAGCAGTATAGACCTAGTCTGTTCATTATATACATCTACATGATGTATTGTTACACCATGTAGGAAGCAGTATAGACCTAGTCTGTCATTATATACATCTACATGATGTATTGTAACCATGTAGGAGCAGTATTAGACCTAGTCTGTTCATTATATACATCTACACGATGTATTGTTACACCACGTAGGAGCAATAGACCTAGTCTGTTCATTATATACATCTACATGATGTATTGTTACACCATGTAGGAGCAGTATAGACCTAGTCTGTCCATTATATACATCTACATGATGTGTTGTTACACCACGTAGGAGCAGTATAGACCTAGTCTGTTCATTATATTATATATGATGTGTTGTTACACCATGTAGGAGCAGTATAGACCTAGTCTGTTCATTATATACATCTACATGATGTATTGTACACCACGTAGGAGCATATAGACCTAGTCTGTTCATGTAGATGTATATAATGATGTGTTGTTACACCATGTAGGAGCAGTTTAGACCTAGTCTGTTCATTAATAACATCTACATGATGTATTGTTACACCATGTAGGAGCAGTATAGACCTAGTCTGTTCATTATATACATCACATGATGATTGTTACACCATGTAGGAGCAGTATAGACCAGTCTGTCATTATATACATCTACATGATGTGATTGTTACACCATGTAGGAGCAGTATAAGACCTAGTCTGTTCATTATATACATCTACATGATGTATTGTTACACCATGTAGGAGCAGTATAGACCTAGTCTGTTCATATTATACATCTACATGTATGTCATATGTGAGCAGTATAGACCTAGTCTGTTCATTATATACATCTACATGATGTATTGTTACACCATGTAGGAGCAGTATAGACCTAGTCTGTCCATTATATACATCTACATGATGTATTGTTACACATGTAGGGAGCAGTATAGACTAGTCTGTTCATTATATACATCTACATGATGTATTGTTCATCATGTAGGAGCAGTATAGACCTAGTCTGTCCATTATATACATCTAATGATGTATTGTTACACCATGTAGGAGCAGTATAGACCTAGTCTGTCCATTATATACATCTACATGATGTATTGTTGCATCATGTAGGAGCAGTATAGACCTAGTCTGTTCATTATATACATCTACATGATGTATTGTTACACCATGTAGGAGCAGTATAGACCTAGTCTGTTCATTATATACATCTACATGATGTATTGTTACACATGTAGGAGCAGTATAGACCTAGTCTGTTCATTAATACATCTACATGATGTATTGTTACACCATGTAGGAGCAGTATAGACCTAGTCTGTCCATTATATACATCTACAATGATGTATGTTACACCATGTAGGAGCAGTATAGACCTAGTCTGTTCATTATATACATCTACATGATGTATTGTTACACCATGTAGGAGCAGTATAGACCTAGTCTGTCCATTATATACATCTACATGATGTATTGTTACATCATGTAGGAGCAGTATAGACCTAGTCTGTCCATTATATACAGTGGGGAGAACAAGTATTTGATACACTGCCGATTTTGCAGGTTTTTCCTACTTACAAAGCATGTAGAGGTCTGTAATTTTTATCATAGGTACACTTCAACTGTAGAGACGGATCTAAAACAAAAATCCAGAAAATCACATTGTATGATTTTTAAATAATTAATTTGCATTTTATTGCATGACATAAGTATTTGATCACCTACCAACCAGTAAAGAATTCCGGCTCTCACAGACCTGTTAGTTTTTCTTTAAGAAGCCCTCCTGTTCTCCACTCATTACCTGTATTAACTGCACCTGTTTGAACTCGTTACCTGTATAAAAGACACCTGTCCACACACAATCAAACAGATTCCAACCTCTCCACAATGGCCAAGACCAGAGAGCTGTGTAAGGACATCAGGGATAAAATTGTAGACCTGCACAAGGCTGGGATGGGCTACAGGACAATAGGCAAGCAGCTTGGTGAGAAGGAAACAACTGTTGGCGCAATTATTAGAAAATGGAAGAAGTTCAAGATGACGGTCAATCACCCTCGGTCTGGGGCTCCATGCAAGATTTCACCTCGTGGGCATCAATGATACATGAGGAAGGTGAGGATCAGCCCAGAACTACACGGCAGGACCTGGTCAATGACCTGAAGAGAGCTGGGACCACAGTCTCAAAGAAAACCATAGTAACACACTACGCCGTCATGATTAAAATCCTGCAGCGCACGCAAGGTCCCCCTGCTTAAGCCAGTGCATGTCCAGGCCTGTCTGAAGTTTGCCAATGACCATCTGGATGATCCAGGAGGAATGGGAGAAGGTCATATGTGTCTGATGAGACAAAAATAGAGCTTTTTGGTCTAACTCCACTCGCCGTGTTTGGAGGAAGAAGAAGTATGAGTACAACCCCAAGAACACCATCCCAACCGTGAAGCATGGAGGTGGAAACATCATTCTTTGGGGATGCTTTTCTGCAAAGGGGACAGGACGACTGCACCGTATTGAGGGGAGGATGGATGGGGCCATGTATCGCGAGATCTTGGCCAACAACCTCCTTCCCTCAGTAAGAGCATTGAAGATGGGTCGTGGCTGGGTCTTCCAGCATGACAACGACACGAAGCACACAGCCATGGCAACTAAGGAGTGGCTCCGTAAGAAGCATCTCAAGGTCCTGGAGTGGCCTAGCCAGTCTCCAGACCTGAACCCAATAGAAAATCTTTGGAGGGAGCTGAAAGTCCGTATTGCCCAGCGACAGCCCCGAAACCTGAAGGACCTGGAGAAGATCTGTAGGGGGAGTGGGCCAAAATCCTGCTGTGCTGCAGGAACCTAGTAAGAACTACAGGAAACGTAATGATCTCTGTAATTGCAAACAAAGGTTCTGTATCAAATATTAAGTTCTGCTTTTTTGATGTATCAAATACTTATGTCATGCAATAAAAGCAAATTAATTACTTAAAAAATCATACAATGTGATTTTCTGGATTTTTGTTTTAGATTCCGTCTCTCATAGTTGAAGTGTACTATGATAATAATTACAGACCTCTACATGCTTTGTAAGTAGGAAAACCTGCAAAATCGGCAGTGTATCAAATACTTGTTCTCCCCACTGACATCTACATGATGTATTGTTGCATCACAGTATAGACCTAGTCTGTTCATTATATACATCTACATGATGTATTGTTACACCATGTAGGAGCAGTATAGACCTAGTCTGTTCATTATATACATCTACACGATGTATTGTTACACCACGTAGGAGCAGTATAGACCTAGTCTGTTCATTATATACATCTACATGATGTATTGTTACACCATGTAGGAGCAGTATAGACCTAGTCTGTCCATTATATACATCTACATGATGTATTGTTACACCATGTAGGAGCAGTATAGACCTAGTCTGTTCATTATATACACTTGTTCTTGTTAACAAATTATAATTTTGACAAGTTGGTTAGGACGTCTATTTTGTGCATGACACAAGTAATTTTTCCAACAATTGTTTACAGACAGATTATTTCACTGTATCACAATTCCAGTGGGTCAGAAGTTTACATACACTAAGTTGATTGTGCCTTTAAACAGCTTGGAAAATTCCAGAAAATTATGTCATGGCTTTAGAAGCTTCTGATAGGCTAATTGACATCATTTGAGTCCATTGGAGGTGTACCTGTGGATGTATTTCAAGGCCTACCTTCAAACTCAATGCCTTTTTGCTTGACATCATGGGGAAATCAGTCAAAAAAAGAAATCAGTCAAGACCTCAGAAAAAAATGGTAGACCTCCACAAGTCTGGTTCATCCTTGGGAGCAATTTCCAAACGCCAGAAGGTACCACGTTCATCTGTACAAACAATAGTACGCAAGTATAAACACCATGGGACCACACAGCTGTCATACCGCTCAGGAAGGAGACGTGTTCTGCCTCCTAGAGATTAACGTACTTTGGTGCGAAAAGAGCAAATCAATCCCAGAACAACAGCAAAGGACCTTGTGAAGATGCTAGAGGAAACGGGTACAAAAGTATCTATATTCACAGTAAAACGAGTCCTATATCGACATAACTTGAAAGGCCGCTCAGCAAGGAAGAAGCCACTGCTCCAAAACCGCCATAAAAAAGTCAGACTACGGTTTGCAACTGCACATGGGGACAAAATTCGTACTTCTTGGAGAAATGTCCTCTGGTCTGATGAAACAAAAATAGAACTGTTTGACCATAATGACCATTGTTTTGTTTGGAGAAAAAGGGCGAGATGAAGAACACCATCCCAACCGTGAAGCATGGGGGTGGCAGCATCATGTTGTGTGGGTGCTTTTCTGCAGGAGGGACTGGTGCACTTCACAAAATAGATGGCATCATGAGGGAGGCAAATGATATGGATATATTGAAGAAACATTTCAAGACATCAGTCAGGAAGTTACAGCTTGGTTGCAAATGGGTCTTCCAAATGGACAATGACCCAAGCATACTTCCAAAGTTGTGGCAAAATGGCTTAAGGACAACAAAGTCAAGGTATTGGAGTGGCCRTCACAAAGCCCTGACCTCAATCCTCTAGAAAATTTGTGGGCAGAACTGAAAAAGTGTGTGCGGGCAAGGAGGCCTACAAACCTGACTCAGTTACACCAGCTCGGTCAGGAGGAATGGGCCAAAATTCACCCATCTTATTGTGGGAAGATTGTGGAAGGCTACCCGAAACGTTTGACCCAAGTTAAACAATTTAAAGGCAATGCTACCAAATACTAATTGAGTGTATGTAAACTTCTGACCTACTTGGAATGTGATGAAAGAAATAAAAGCTGAAATAAATCATTCTCTCTACTATTATTCTGACATTTCACATTCTTAAAATAAAGTGGTGATCCTAACTGACCTGAGACAGGGAATTTTTACTAGGATTAAATGTCAAGAATTGTGAAACTGAGTTTAAATGTATTTGGCTAAGGTGAATGTACACTTACGACTTCAACTGTATATGTACCTAAATGTTTCATATCCATCATTTTTATGATTATAAATTTGATAATAATGGAATATCTACATAGGCGTACAGAGGACCATTATCAGCAACCATCACTCCTGTATTCCAATGGTTCGTTGTGTTAGCTAATCCAAGTTTATCATTTTAAAAGGTTAATTGATCATTAGAAAACCATTTTGCAATTATGTTAGCACAGCTGAAAACTGTTGTGCCGATTTAACAAAGCTTTTGTAAACAGTGGTGTTCTTTAACAAAGCTGAAAACTGTTGTTCTGATTTGAAGAAGCAATAAAATGTAAATAACTTTTTTCTGGGACAAAAGTCCTACTGTATTATAATATAATAATAATATAAATTATATATAGTCCAGTGTTATGGGTCTATATTATTGTTAGGTGAAGTTATGGGTCCTACAGTAGGTCTATGTTGTTAGGGGAAGTTATGGGTCCTACAGTAGGTCTATGTTGTTAGGGGAAGTTATGGGTCTTTCAGTCGGTCTATGTTGTTGTTAGGGGAAGTTATGGGTCCTACAGTAGGTCTATGTTGTTAGGGGAAGTTATGGGTCCTACAGTAGGTCTATGTTGTTAGGGGAAATTATGGGTCTTTCAGTCGGTCTATGTTGTTGTTAGGTGAAGTTATGGGTCTTTCAGTAGGTCTATGTTGTTATTAGGTGAGGTTATGGGTTCTACAGTAGGTCTATGTTGTTAGGTGAAGTTTTGGGCCAATTTGGCATACACTTGGTATACAAACCATCAGTTTCAGGCTGATGGAAAAGCTAGCGAAAGAGCATTTTACTGGTTGAAGTGTTTTTAAGTATACAGCAGTTGATTTGCAACAATAACACACAGCACATTCAAACGAGACTTATTATAATCCAAAAGTAGTGTGAAATGCACTCATATCAGCTCACTTTAATAACTTTCTTCTAGGCTACAATCATCGATGTTTCTACTGATGTGAAAACAAGACAAAATAAGACTTTCTCACTTGAATGTCTTAAGACAATTGTCAAATAATTTTAACATTCATTACAGACGTCAATTGTTGTACAACATGGCTACGCTGTTGGCATCACCTTTCACAGTGGATTTCTGCTGTTGTGGGCCTTTAACCATCTGTCTGACTTTGTTGTTCACGCAGGAGAGATACTTAACTATCGTGGATCCTCTGGGGAGCCTCAACAACCTCATGATGCTGACGAGGCAGAGAAGAGTCTCTCCAGATCAGAACACCTCAAGACACACCTGCAGAGAACCACAGGGAAGAAATCTCATTGCTGCTCTGACTGTGGGAAGAGATTCACCTCCTCAGCAGGCATTACAATTCATCAGAGAATCCACACAGGAGAGAAACCTTATAGCTGTGATCAATGTGGGAAGAGATATCTTACATGTAGCAGTCTGACTAAACACCAGAGAACACACACAGGAGAGAAACTTTTAAGCTGCTCTGACTGTGGAAAGAGTTTTGTTTCTTCGGATGTTCAGTCACACCAGAGAACACACACAGGAGAAAAATCGTATAACTGTAACCAATGTGGGAAGACTTTTAGTCAGTCATTCAGCCTGATATCACACTGGAGAACACACACAGGAAGAAAGCCTTATAGCTGGTACAATGTGGGAAAGCATTGTTGACGGTCTACATGCAGTCTGATTATAACGCCAGAGGCAAACTACACGGCGGAGAGACAACCTATAATATGCTGTTGCCACATTCAATGTACAAGAGATACCTCTAGTAAAAGATCTCTGTATTCATTAACATCAGAAAAAATCATACAATGAAGGATTTTGGTTATCACGATTATCAATTGAAATTATAATATCTCATCAATGATAGAATTTCGCTGAAGTATTATACATTGGATGGAGTATGTATTAATAAGTGGTCAACAATGTAGAATCCTCTAATCGTTTGCCCCCTGTTCAATTGATTTCAGCATGATATGGATATTAGCCCATGGAAAAAATCTAGTCTGAATTGAAAGAGTACTATTTATGTGATTTAAACAAAAAGTGACTAACAAAAAAGAGTTGGCGTTACACTTACACGTTGGCGATCCACTGAATCAAGGGATGTACAATTATTATTCCAGATTCCGTGGTTTTTTTGAGCTGTTAGTTTTTAACAGGATTGCAACCTCTATCTCCCTCCTACTCGCGCACAAATTTGATGTTGAGCGGATATTCCAAGATGAAGATGACAGGAATACAGTGTTGGGAACCCTTCATGTTGTTGCCGGACTCCTTAATTTTATATATATATCTTACTCTTTATATATTGTATGTCTGACTGTTTCTGCAGGTTTGTTCTCCCAGTGAGGGTAAAAGATTATCTCCCAGTTTCCATATATTTTGATTTTTTTAAACATGGTGTAGTTTCAACGGAGCGAGCGTAGGATATGAATGGTGCCCTCCTCTAAATGGATTCCAGTGAGTTTTTGGTCTTAATCATAGTACTATGGTCTTGTCTAGGAAAGCACATGTATTCGGTCTGCTATATATGCGATGTTCTTTGGTTATTAAATAAATACAAGTAATATGATAATTGTGGCAGATGTTGTGTATATAGCACATGTTATGTTTAGGTTTTGAATATATACAAACTGTTTCTGCATATTGGTTATTGATTTGGACATGTTAAAACGTGTTTTTACATTGGGGCTATCCCACCTAGCAAAATGTCATTGAAAAGAAGACTATGCCCGAAGTCCAATATCTGTTCGGTTGTAGTAAGTGAAAGTTGAAAATATTATATTCCGCGTCGTTTTGTCAATGACTTGAAAAAATTAATTTCAATGTACTTGCAGCCTATCACACAATGGACGAGTATAATAAATTTGGTCTGTAATCAATTATTAACAATTCCATCACAATATTTCTTTACAACATTCAAGTGCAATTGTCTTATTCCACTACTGAAGAAGCATGACTCTAATC
The DNA here is from genome assembly GCF_002910315.2 of Salvelinus sp. IW2-2015. Taxonomy (NCBI): domain Eukaryota; kingdom Metazoa; phylum Chordata; class Actinopteri; order Salmoniformes; family Salmonidae; genus Salvelinus; species Salvelinus sp. IW2-2015. The sequence continues at coordinate 59,019 of NW_019944043.1, read as the reverse complement.
ACCTAAGAGAGAATAAAGTAAACGCACGGGTCACATTTTGATTTATGACCCTATGTCCGGATGACGCCTATATGCCCAAATATGGGCATCACCGCCAGGACATCTGTTCCTGTTGTCACGTGTTAGAAGGTGTGTTATTTATATCTATAATTGCACCTAATTTCCTTTGTTGGGCCATCGATGAGTGAGTGAGAGGACTCTGAGTTGACCTGGGGGGGGATGTGTTTGAACATTTCAAAGAGGGTGACCCCACACCCACCCTATTTTATTGCCCTTAGGGTTGTTGTCTATGAAGTAGGAATGTCCGGGGTGGTTGTATTTGCAGCAGACGCATTATAAATAAAGCCCAGAACAAGACATGCGGACCCAGAACACTAAACAAGATTTTAAAAATAAAACCCAGAACATTAAACAGAAAATTATGTCTCCTAGGCCAATTCTCGGGGTGCTATGCGTCTCTTGTCATGAACCTAATGACAAAAGCATCGAGGAAGTTTTGGGTGAGGCCCCGGAATGTTTTAAAGGAGTTTTGGGTACGGGTGAGGGACATATGTCTTACATATTCCAACCTGAGGATTCTACGGTTAAGATATTCACAAACAGCGGCCCCAAACCCCTTTATCATGCAAAACCCGGGAGTTTTTCTCCTGCGCTGCAGATGAGAGAATGGCTTAAGATAAGGCTAGCGCTATGTCAAATTGAACAGGCTCTGAGTGGTACAACCCTGCCAGGATATGCAATGGAAGAACAGGTGTGCGGCCGCAGTGATCTGAATGTAACGGTCGTTTTCCTCATCTGAAGAGGAGCAAGGATCGGACCAATATGCAGCGTAGGTTGAATCCATCATAATTTTAATAATAATAACGAAGACGAAAATACACTTGAACAAACTACAAAATAATAAACGGCGTTAACAGACCTGAACATGAGAACACATAAAACAATGAACGCACGAACAGGAACAAACGAACGAAACGAAACAGTACCGTGAGGTGAACAAACACAGTCACAGCAAACAATCACCTACAAACAAACAGTGAGAACAGCCTACCTTAATATGGTTCTCAATCAGAGGAAACGTAAAACACCTGCCCCTGATTGAGAACCATATCAGGCTAGTTGAATGAACCCAACATAGAAACACATAACATAGAATGCCCACCCAGCTCACGTCCTGACCAACTAAACAAAGACAAAACAAAGGAAATAAGGTCAGGAACGTGACACTGAAGGCCCTAAGAATCGCTTCAATGGCGTATAGCCCCGACTCCAAAGTGACAATTTTAGCATGTGAACAATTTGATAGTACAAATGCGACGAAGTCTGTCAGTTCATATGTATTTTCCAAAGCCTGCAAGGATGTAAACTTTTATATGCCAGTGTTTAGCTTTAAATGGATTGATTATCCCATATTCATAACCTTGATGAATAAGCTGGACAGTCTTTTCCAAAATCATGAACAATTACGGCGCTGGCCGCGTCTATCCTTAAGACATACCAAGGATCTACATGSCAGACATTTGATCTATCCCTGAAGTTATAACTTAAATCGGATCCTTGAAGGGGTGTGCGTGGGATATCCTGCGAGCAAGAGAGCCTGTCTTGCCTGTCTTGACGCGGGTGAATTGGAGACGGATGCGGGTCAGAGCTAACCAGGCCCTTTATCTGTAATAAATGAATAGTAAAMATGTTTAATTAATTATAACATGTTTTAAACTGTATGTACTAAAGATTTAGAATTAAATAAAGGAATAAAAAAAATGTATCTCACTCTTTAACGAACGGAATCGATCGTTATCTCTCTCGCCCCGGTCTGTCGTTATCTCTCTCGCCCCGGTCTGTCGTTATCTCTCTCAGCCCCAGTCTGTCGTTCTCTCTCTCGCCCCGGTCTGTCGTTCTCTCTCGCCCCGGTCTGTCGTTCTCTCTCTCGCCCCGGTCTGTCGTTCTCTCTCTCGCCCGGTCTGTCGTTCTCTCTCTCTGCCCGGTCTGTCGTTCTCTCTCTCGCCCCGGTCTGTCGTTATCTCTCCTCGCCCCGGTCTGTCGTTATCTTCCTCGGCCCCGGTCTGTCGTTATCTCTCTCGCCCCGGTCTGTCGTTATCTCTCTCGCCCCGGTCTGTCGTTATCTCTCTCGCCCCGGTCTGTCGCGGAGAAAAGGCATTTCTGGGAAAATGGTTATGTGCGTTTCAAAACAATGTCTTATTTTATACGAATACAGTCTTTCCTACAACGACTTGTTATAAACATTAAAGGTTATTAAAAGTTTAGTACTGTCTGGTAATGATGTACAACTGTAGTCTAACAATGTTTATAAATAAAACATCCGTGCATGTGTCAATATTGCGCAGTAAAATTGTTTTGGATTAATTATAAGATGTTTTAAAAAGGTCTGTACCAAATATTATGAATTAAATAAATGGTTTTAAAGAGGTATCTCAATGTTTAACGAAAGGAAAATCACGCGCTCTCTCTCTCCCAATCTGTCCCTGAGAAAAAAAGGCTTTCCGGAAAGACGTGCACGTGTGTGTGTGCGAGTGTAAGTGTGTGTGTTTCAAAAACAAAAGGGGAGGGGTGTGTGTCTGCATGGGTCGTTTGAAACCAAAAAGATGTGCGTCTCTTCAAATGGGCACTTTCGATTAATTTACCGCACATGCCTTTTAAATACTAAACATTCAAACAACCGCAGGCAGAATACATCTTGTCTAGACAAACTCCTATGGTTTAAACCATATGTTATTTATAATCAGCCCATATACAAACGGCCCCCACCCAGGTCTATAAATTTATATCGGACACCCCCCAGASCTGCTAACCATGATGGTGTAGGAAATCAAAAGGAAATACCGGCAGACAGAATAGGTCAGACAACCACCTGTGGTTTTGGGGACTCTAAACATTCAGATATTATCTGGCCATATTCTGCATACGGAATACAGCCCGAAAAAACTTGTAACATCATTACCGAATATCTATCCTTTGAGCCAAGACCGCRGAGCGAGTGACACCAGATACTATCCCCTCTGCTTGAAAGGCATTAGCGCAACTCCAAACACCAGGCTAACAGCCCAGGAGAGTTATCAACCCAGAACAGCTAAAAGACCATCCTTGAATCCGTCCTAATGGAGCTTTATGAAGGTGAGTTAGTGAAAATAATATTAGATTTGGAGGCGGGGAATTGTTTGAATATTATTGTAATATTAAACCGGCATGATATGGTTTTTTAAACGGGGGGCAATGATTTTTTAGGTAATATGTCAAATGCACGTATTCTCATAAGTTAAAATGTGTATATATATATAGGATAAATATATGTTAATATTATCTAACGTTTGTAAGGTATCCATCCTTTACGCAGTTGCTCAGAGGGTGAAATGATCTGGAACAGCCTTTGCTAGAAGGGGGTTCAGAGGAGCAAAACGCATGCAGCCAGTCCCCATCACATTATTGTAGACRTATATAATCACATACACAATAATATTTATACATTAAAAAACAAAAAGTGTGCACCCTATATTAAAAGCTATTTTTGTGTTTACAGCTGACAGACCGCTAAGAAGGATAACGGCCTCCTTATGGACCCTGAACGACTTCGGAGGAGCAGATGACACAGATGCTATTCTCCCGTTCTGTAGGAACGTTTTTTCAAACACACCACAGACGATTTAAACGCCCGGTCAATTCCCCCAAGGACCTCCACCCGCTCGCTCCATATTCCAGACCCAAACAAGCAAGGCACAACTCGGGCGCAAGTACATTGCGCAGAATCATCCCCTCCCGAAAAGTGCTACAGGGCAGGGAACTTACTGCTTCACGAAACGGCGCTGCATGGACACGGTATGAAGCCATTATATATACAGTGGGGCAAAAAAGTATTTAGTCAGCCACCAATTGTGCAAGTTCTCCCACTTAAAAAGATGAGAGAGGCATGTCATTTTCATCATAGGTACACTTCAACTATGACAGACAAAATGAGAAAACAATATCAGAATAATCATTATGCTTGTGTAAGATTTTTTATGGAATTTATTTGCAAATTATGGTGGAAAATAGTATTTGGTCAATAACAAAAGTTTCTCAATACTTTGTTATATACCCTTTGTTGGCAATGACAGAGGTCAACGTTTTCTGTAAGTTCTCACAGGTTTTCACACACTGTGCTGGTTATTTTGGCCCATTCCTCCATGCAGATCTCCTCTAGAGCAATGATGTTTTGGGCTGTTGCTGGGCAACATGGACTTTCAACTCCCTCCAAAGATTTTCTATGGGGTTGAGATTCTGGAGACTGGCTAGGCCACTCCAGGACCTTGAAATGCTTCTTACGAAGCCACTCTCTCGTTGCCCGGGCGGTGTGTTTGGGATCATTGTCATGCTGAAAGACCCAGCCACGTTTCATCTTCAATGCCTTGCTGATTGAAAGGGGTTTTCACTCAAATTCACGATACATGGCCCCATTCATTCTTCCTTTACACGGATCAGTCGTCCTGGTCCCTTTGCAAGAAAACAGCCCCAAGCATGATGTTTCCACCCCCATGCTTCACAGTAGGTATGGGTGTCTTGGATGCAACTCAGCATTCTTTGTCCTCCAAACACGACGAGTTGAGTTTTTACCAAAAAGTTATATTTTGGTTTCATCTGACCATATGACATTCTCCCAATCTTCTTCTGGATCATCCAAATGCTCTCTAGCAAACTTCAGACGGGCCTGGACATGTACTGGCTAAGCAGGGGGACACGTCTGGCACTGCAGGATTTGAGTCCTGGCGGCGTATGTGTTACTGATGGTAGGCTTTGTTACTTTGGTCCAAGCTCTCTGCAGGTCATTCACTAGGTCCCCCGTGTGGTTCTGGATTTTGCTCACCGTTCTTGTGATATTTTGACCCCACGGGGTGAGATCTTGCGTGGAGCCCCAGATCGAGGGAGATTATCAGTGTCTTGTATGTCTTCCATTTCCTAATGTCATGACGTTGCCTGTTAGGTACATAAAGCCCATTCCCCTCTCCTCTGCCATCTCTGCCTCCCCTTTCCTCCGTCAACCCATGCTGTGGTCACAGAGAGACGTCGTAAATTCCTGAGAATCTCCTCATGGCCAACAGTATTAGAGAGAGGGTAAACTTTCAGGACAAAGGAAATTTCTTCCACCTCACAGAGCTTGAGGTACGAACAGATTTCATGTTCCGGAAAAAGTATAAAAAGATAACATGTCCTTTTGTCACCACGTGGGAAACTCATGGAGACTGTGTGGCTACATAGATATGAGGTTTACATCTGATTGTTGTATAAATGATGATGTGAGTATGATACTGTTTGTATAATTTGGTAATAGGATTTGGACTGTTTTTGAAGAAATACAAATCCCTTTGATTTGAACTAAATCCGGAACCGCCCTGAGCCAGTTGGTCAGACATCCTGGGACAGCCCCTCTCTGCAATCCGATTAGACCCAACTCTGAAAATTATCAGCAGACCATGTTTTTTCTCCATTAGGAGGAGAACGAAGGTTGAGTACCATTGCTGAATCTTTTAACCACACCACGTGGTTAAACTCAAAGACTATACCGACAGAATAAGAACAAGTCTTTGTATTGACTACTTAGTCTGCAGCTAGGAATTCGGTATCATTGAACGCGAAGAACGACAACCGCCGAAGCATCCATTCTATTGCGAATGTCACTCTGAACTATCCACTATAACCAAGACAGAGACGGACGAATCTCTCCAACAGAAAACATACTTTTCTCCAGCGATCAGACGCACACACTGAGCGTAATATATTATATTATTGATTGCAATTGTTCCCGAATGAGTGAGCGTTCATGTGTAAGGATTAGCATGTCAATTGTTATAGTTATGAACTCTGTAGTGACTTCTTGGTCGACCCCCAATTTTCCCTTTGTCTAACAAGCCGCCATGCCGGTTCAGCCCACTAGGCATATTTCTCCCATCATTCTATGTAACCATTTTAAGTTTGTTTGTTTGTTTATGCATTTCTGTGAATTACTTAGTTAGTAATAAATAAATGATTTAAGACAATTGGTGTATGGATGACTCATAGTGAAGACTGGGTTTGTGCAGATAACCACAATTTACGATGTTTGGAATGAGACTAACGTGAGGTAAAAATAAATAAATCATTAATCAGAAGACTATTGATCAGATATGAAAATATCTGAAAGGTATATTGGGAATTATAACTTTGTAATCTGACTACTTTCCCTGGTGCCCCGAATTCATAGTTAATTAGTTACGTTATTAATCAGTTGATCGCGTAATCCCTAATTACAGGAATCTTTGATTATAACTATAAGTCTTCAATTTAATGATAGCAAAGACACGACACTAATAATTGCTCCACAGTTGATTTCTTCAACCAAGCTGCTTACCTATTGCAGATTCAGTCTCCCAGCCTGGTGCAGGTCTACAATTTTGTTTCTGGTGTCCTTTGACAGCTCTTTGGTCTTGGCCATAGTGGAGTTTGGAGTGTGACTGTTTGAGGTTGTGGACAGGTGTCTTTTATACTGATAACAAGTTCAAACAGGTGCCATTAATACAGGAACGAGTGGAGGACAGAGGAGCCTCTTAAAGAAGAAGTTACAGGTCTGTGAGAGCCAGAAATCTTGCTTGTTTGTAGGTGACCAAAATACTATTTTCCACCATAATTTGCAAATAAATTCATAAAAAATCCTACAATGTGATTTTCTGGAGAAAAAAAATCTAAATTTTGTCTGTCATAGTTGAGTGTACCTATGATGAAATTACAGGCCTCTCTCATCTTTTTAAGTGGGAGAACTTGCACAATTGGTGGCTGACTAAATACTTTTTTGCCCACTGTATATATTATTAGTTATACATATTTTATTATTTATACATTTTTATGATTGAATATGTTAAAACTTCTCACGAGTCAGCAACCCTGATCCGGTAGCACCCCCAACTCACCCACACGATTACTGACACAGCTAGCATAGCGTCACAAGTAACTTGTAGCATCTAAATATCATTAAATCACAAGTCCAAGACACCAGATGAAAGATACAGGTCTTGTGAATAAAGCCACCATTTCAGATTTTTAAATGTTTTACAGGAAGACAGAATATGTAAATCTATTAGCTAACCACGTTAGCGGAGGACACGATATTTTTACCAGGCAGATTCGGCTAGGCGCCCACGTCCAGTTCACATGCACAACAGATATGATATAAAAATCGTAAATTGGGTCTTACTATGGCTGATCTTTCATCAGAATGTTGATCAAAGTGTCCTTTGTCAAGATGAGTCGTTGGTTCCGTTCAGAAATGTTCCTTTCCCACTCCATTTAGCACGGTACCGGTCGAGTGGCACGAATTTCTCAAACGTAAATACAATCCGACAACGGTACACCGAAAAACTCCCGGAAAAATTCAAATAATCTGATTAAACTATATTGAAAAAACATACATTACGATGATATGGTCACATGTATCAAACAAAATTCGACACGGAGATAGTTTGCATACATAACGCCAGCAAAACAGTACACCAACGCAGCTCAAATTGGAAAATTAAGATGCCGGAAGTTGTCGGTCACGCCAAAGAAATGGGTCCTATTTCACGTCAGTCCCAGATAAACAAAGAATTTCTCCTGACGTCATCTTGACAACCAGAGGAAGGCGAATGTGGTGTGTTTCTGGTCATAGGGGCACGACCATATATAGCAGAGCTTTGAAGCCAGCATAACACATCTTGATTTTATGTTCTTGGTCATGGAAAGTGCTGTTGAATGACTTCTGTATCATCAGAGACAAAATTGAAACGGATTTAGAAACTAGATTGTTTTCTTTCCAATGGTATGATTCATATGCATATAGTAAGAGCAATAATTGAATAAGAGGCAGTTTAATCTGTAGAGCAAATTATGCTAATGCGAAAATATTACCCCTTGTATTCTCAAGAGGTTTTAACAAGGACAAATAATGTTTTTTCAGGCTCCAAAGAGACAGACCGGCAGAATCTGGAATATAGGGTGAAAATCAAGAGCCCCCGGTTCGCGCGATCCGTCAGAACAGCCCTCGTCAAAAAAGCAGAGGTACTTTAATTATGTATTGTTAATATATAGTATTGTACCTGAAATGTATTTGACATTTTTTATCTAACATATTTTATGTTTAATAACCTATTTTGTATGTATTATTTCTCTTCAGACTCCTCCCCGGCATATAACGGCACAGAAGACCTCACACATCTAGAGCGGAGGATTCCGGCTCACCAGACATTCACAATGAACAACGAAAACGGAGGATTTCACCGTTTTAACTTCTTTATGATAGGGGGCAGCATTTTAACTTTTGGATGAATTGCGTGCCCATAGTGAACTGCCTCCTACTCTGTCCCAGATGCTAATATATGCATATTATTATTATTATTACTATTGGATATAAAACACTCTGAAGTTTCTAAAAACTGTTTGAATGAGTCTGTGAGTATAACAGAACTCATATGGCAGGCAAAAACCTGAGAAAAATCCAAACAGGAAGTGAGAATTCTGAGGCTGGTCAATGTTCAACTCGTCGCCTATTCAATTCCCTGTAAGATATGGATCGTTTTGCACTTCCTACGCCTTCCACTGATGTCAACAGTCTGTAGAACGTGGAATGAAGCCTCTAGTGTGATGTGGGGCCGGATGGGAGGTGTTTCAGTCATTGGTCTGGCAGAATGCCAGTTCCTGGTCATGCGCGTTCCAAACGATATCGTCTTGCTTTCCATAACTTCTAGAGACACAAAGGAATTCTCCGGTTGGAACGTTATTGGATAGTTATGATAACATCTTGAAGATTGATTCTCTACTTAGTTTGACCAGTTTATTCGACCTGTTATATAACTTTTTGAAGTTTTCGTCCGAGTTTGCCTGCATCTGCGCGAGCGTTTGGACATGTGCACTAAACGCGCTAGCAAAAGTAGCTACTTAGACATAAGTAATGGACATTATCGAACAAAACAACGATTTATTGTGGAACTAGGATTCCTGGGAGTGCATTCTGATGAAGATGATCAAAGGTAAGGGAATATTTATGATGTCATTTCGTATTTCTGTTGACTCAACATGGCGGAGAAATGTTGTTATTTTTGAGCGCCGTCTCAGATTATTGCATGGTGTGCTTTTTACGTAAAGTTTTTTTAAATCTGACACAGCGGTTGCATTAAGAACAAGTGTATTTTAATTCTATGTAAAACATGTATCTTTCATTAAAGTTTTATGATGAGTATTTCTGTTATTTGACGTGGCTCTCCGGATATTTTGGAGGCATTTCTGAACATGGCGCCAATGTAAATCGAGATTTGTAGATATATATATGCACATTATCGAACAAAACATAAATGTATTGTGTAACATGATGTCCTATGAGTATCATCTGATGAAGATCATCAAAGGTTAGTGATTCATTTTATCTCTATTTCTGCTTTTTGTGACTACTATCTTTTGCTGGGAAAATGGCTGTGTTTTTCTGTGGCTATGTACTGAGCTAACATAATCGTTTGGTGTGCTTTCGCCGTAAATCCTTTTTGAAATCAGACATGTTGGCTGGATTCACAACATGTGTAGCTTTAATTTGGTGTCTTTCATGTGTGATTTCATGAAAGATTGATATTTATAGTAATATATTTGAATTTGGCGCGCTACATTTTTTCTGGCTTTTGGCCAAGTGGGACGCTACCGTTCCACATATCCCAGAGAAGTTAAATGACATTTCAGAGGTAGACGACCTACTATTATGGGAGGCGGCCAACCTTCTTGATTTAGCCAATTCTTTGGTGGAAACACCCGAACCTGAAATAGAACAAGCTAGGCTTTTCACCGCCTTTTCCAGGGCTCTAAAATCCCAAAAGGTTTTGCTCCACAAACGAATGGGGGCTTTACTCGAGCGACAATACCATCAGGATCTTTCCTTCTGGCATAGAACAATTCCATGTTTGWTAAACAGCAATCCCCTAAAAAAATGCAAATACAGGCGCTAAAAACATATATGTAACATGTATCCTGCCAGAATACTACAAGAACACACATCATTAATTAACCAAATGGCTGAGCCAACAGACAGTTGAAAAGCCTCTTATCACAGATACCGCCCGAACTCCAAGATATAATTAACCATATGAATGAGGCGGGGGTAACAGACATAATACCGACAGATGAAAGCATATTATCACAGATTCCAGCCGAACTCATAGAAATTATTAATCGTATGAATGAGTCAGGGACGACCGATGAAAACCTGTTATCACAGATTCCCGAAGCCCTCATCTCGCTAATTAAGGCCCTGGCAATCCTCAACATTCCCCTCTCGGGGGTACCCAACTATAAGCTTCGTCAACAGATTCATGCTTTAAAACAAAAACCTTCAACGAGCTASAGCACCCCTAAAGATGTCCCAACAACCCCTCCCCCCTATGAAAGGGATGATGATAACTCATTTACCCCCCTGAACGTCTCCGGACCTTTTCCTAATCCCGATCTCTCAGGGTGGTTAGACTTTTGAATGACTTGAAAAATGAAAAATGAAGCAATTTAACATTTGTGGCATTCTTGAAACATTTGACGTGAGCATACGCCTTGATTACACGGTCTTAAAGGACACATATTTGAAAACTTTTGATATTTTCTAACAAAACAAGCTACAACAATATCATATAATATCATTTCTTCTTAAATCATCATTATAAAGAGACATGACATCTTCAAAAGAAACTCCCCGGGCTCTTTGGCATAGTTAGAATAAACAGTGTTGACCACATGTAGTGGAAAGGTTATCTTGCACTTGTTTGATGCTGTAGWATATCTTTGATCCGTTTTTGGTCAAAAACTCTTTAATAGATTTGGGGAAATGTGAAAAAACCGGGGGGAAAGCCGTAGGAATAAAAAAAAGTTTAGATTTTTCTTCCTCCTTCGTCTTCTAATGTCACAGCTAGCCAATGTTCACCCGGGATGTGTTTAGGATGGGTATTGACAATAAACATGGCAGGCCGCTCCGGCCATTTCTCAATAGGTAATTCATCACAAGCCAACACTCCACAAAATTGTTTTCCAATCAATCGGCTCATGAGCCCTTCCAACTCTTGGTATTCATGTCTTTGCTCAAAGGTCCTTAATAATAATCCACTAAGACCTGTCTTCGGGCATTCACTTCCAAGATTGAATCAAGAGCATGCGTAAACAATCATGCTAACTGTACAGGCTAAAGGTGTACGGAAACGCATTTCCAGCCTGAGGTTACCTTGGACACCACAGACAGATTTCCTGAGGTGTCATCATCAGGGGATAAATTGAAAGCATACGATGTGTAACCCTCTGCAAAATCATTTCTGTCAATAGGTAAAGAGAGATCTTTTAGATGCCTCCCTGTAGCCAGGAATAGATTGTAAAATTCTCGCACAGATATGTTGTTATTAAATTGTGGWTGGWAAGCCTTAGCAGGGACCTGACATCCGTCCTGACAGAGAGCTACATACTCTGCATTGAAGTGTTGAAAATTAAATGGGTTTTTATCTAAGCTGCCCGTATTAGAGGCGTGATCAACCAGACCTATAACCACGTATTGGGGTAAAGGGCCTAGAAAAAGGTTTTCTTGACTGCAGATTCTACTGCCCACAGTTATGCTAAAGGTTTTCATGGTAAATCTTTGGAGAGGGTAAAGGGCATTTCCTTTCATCAAAGCCTGTGAGTGACCCAGTCGAACTGCCGGAGATACAGACACTTTTTTAATAAAAAGCGTTGCCCCCAAAACGTTTAAACTAAAGTCACCATCCTGGGCAGACATCAGACAAAACTCATCCTTGGCCCTGGTTAATTTTACTCTTAAATCAACCGAATTTAAGAGTAATCGTTCTTGGAAGAAAATGTCAGAGTGTATAGGCCCTAGCAGATGAAACTCTGGAGATTCGGCACAGTAGCGAGCGAGTGCCTCCAGTCCTTTGTTTGCACCAGTGGAAGGGTCTGTCGATTCCATAGAGACTCCGGTAGTATCCTTGCTAAACAGCCCGGCGCTGAATTGTGTCTTGAGAGTATCTTCGGAGTAGTTGAGTAAACACTCCATGATGGCCCTATATGGGTATGTGGCACTGCTTTGACTGATTGGGCGTTCACCCAAAGTCACGTCCACTTGGGAGAAGATGGTGGCCACTGGGTAATTAATGAGACTCACTTTGGCATCGTCTGCAACATTAGTACCAYCTCTTTTGGTCACTTTTAGACGTAAATGCACCAAGGTGTTGTTGAGGTCCAGATAGTTGTCACCGTGGCCTGGTATGAAAAATTCTATAGGACCGTTGTCTGTAATGGCAGAGAGTGGGGCTATCTCCACATAACTGGACCTCTCTATTGAATGATGGGTTAAGGAGAAACACTCTATAGGACCGTTGTCTGTAATGGCAGAGAGTGGGGCTATCTCCACATAACTGGACCTCTCTATTGAATGTTGGGTTAAGGGKGCCGTGAAAAGATCGAGCTCTGTCTTTATAGCTTCAGAGGACATGCGGTGTAAAAGAGCCATGTTGCTTGTTCTTTTAGAAAATACTTCAGAATATTATTTTTGTCATTTTTGGTCCAGACCTCCTCACTTTACCACGTCTTTGACTTTACTAAGTTTCTTTTAACGGTTAACCTCCGCTTTTTAGGGGCAGGCCTGCGCCTTATACCCGGAGGTCTCTTTTTTGGTCTTAGAGACAACATCATAAGCCCCGAGCCTTCTTGATTCTCGGCATCTAGTGACGCCCTTCTGGTCATAGCTTTGGCTACAACCTCACTTACTATATTTTTTGCCTCTGATTTTAAATGTGGTTTGGCTATGCTGAAGCCTCTCTTCATAAACGGTAAAACCATCCTAAAGAGTTTACGAAATATACCTCCTATCCCCGAACCGTACATGGTCGGGGATCCATAATAGCCGGGTAACCCATTACCCACATGAGCAACATAGTATGAGACATAGCGGTTAGGGTCGAGATGTTGGTGGTCCATAACCCTTTTAATTTATTTATATTATGTTTATAAAAAATATATAATACTAATATTATATATGTAGAGAGGTTTTGGTGGGTCTAAAGTGGAGTTTTACAATCGTTTACCATAAGTAAATTCAATGTTTTCGTTCTGATCCGTTTTAAGCTCAACCAGAATGTTTTCAATATATTTTTGCTTATAGGTACGTAGTGTGTCTTGTGATAGGTAACAGTGACTATATCGCCATCCTTTCCATCTATATGAACTGTTCTCAGGAGGGGCACACCACTGTCTCCGACCCTTTGATAGGATATGATGTCGGTATACACAAATATGTTGTAAAACCCTGCATGTATATCTGCATGGAATGGGAATAATTTATCTTTCACATACGTCCATTTATTGGGACCCATCCCCAACATGTAGGCTAAATTACCTCTGGTCTTTATACCCCCATCAGCAGCCCCTGAGATGTGTACCCGTTTATGTATAGGGTTGTAGATCAAGAGTATTTCCATATTGTTCAGGGTTAGGAGTTCATTCAACTCTGAGACGATCCTGTCGACGGTTCTATAGAACCCTTTTTTAAGCTTAATAAGTTTTGCAGGTTCCCGATATCCTTTTGCAAAATCACGTCCTTATCTTTGATATTATACCAACTATGGGGGTATGTAATCTCGCTGAGACCTACTTCCCAGGCCTCTGATAACTCTATAGGCTTTGGAAAATTGGTTGTATAATTCAAACTTTGGTTATTACGATATATATGTGCAGACGCATTACTGGGGAGAGTCAGGTAGAAGCCGCTGTGTTCCATGATGCACTCCTGTGTACACGCGAATGATGTTGTATTTATCATGCATGACGGTTTAAGTTAACCCCCGATGTCTCCACCACATCGTGCTCCAATACCCAACTGTTGAACTTTTGGGGCCAGTTTTTCCAGTGGACCAGCACCTATTTTTGTACCCTTTTCTCTCTTTTGATTTAGAATCTCCTCCACGTGAAAGACCTTGTCTTTACCCAACTGTACCTTCTGTAATTCCTTCTCATAAAAAGATCCCTCTATAAGCTCCCCGTCATAATCGAAGGGGGAACAAACCATACAGATTTTTAAAGACTTGAAAAGAGTTTTCAGAAGAGACCTCGGAGGGCTTCATCCGTATACTCTTATGGTAGCTGTTGTTGTACCCCTTTACTAAATGTTGAACTATATCGATATATCTATGCGTGTTGTGAGCTGTAAAATATCGCCACATTCGCTCGTTCAGAGTTCTGTTAAAGCGTTCAACAACTGAAGCTTTCAAATCCGAGCCTGTAGCAAAATGTACTATATTGTGCTTCTTCATGAGTTTCTGAAAAGTATTATAAAAAAAATATTTTCCGCCGTCAGTCTGCACTTTCTTGGGGGCTCCTCCTTCCTTCAAGATAGAGTCAAAGGCCCGGGTCACCTCTGCCCCACTCTTATTTTTTAAGACCCTTACAAATGCTATTTTAGAGAAAATATCTATAACCGTTAGCATGTAGCGATTTCCATCATTTTTATCTGCAAGGGCCTGCATGTCACATACATCCGCCTGAAACTGGGACAAGGGATGAGTAGAAAAAACTATATTTCTTGGAAATTGTTTTCTTACAGGTTTATGTAGAGTATGAGCATCCTGCTCTGATAACCACTCATTCCCTTTAGCATCGCTTAACAGGCTACCTGTTTCTTCGGCTATAGCTCTCTGTAAACGCTCCTTACCCCCATAAGACCCGGGGTTAGAGGGGTTATAATAAATGTTTTTCAACATCTGCTCCGCCATCCTTCTTGCCTCTCTGAGGTACAATAACGTTAATGAGCCACTTTCAAATAACGACAACATTTCATTTTCATTTTTGAATTTTTATTTTTTGCAAACATCAAGTATTACGTATACAAACAATTCAGGATTCGTTGCAGGATACATGTCCCCGTTTTCTCAACGATCACAGCATGCAACACCCTGTATATTTGGTTTAGATTTACAGGCTTGTGTCGCTGGATTTTTAAAACCCACACATCCGCTATAGAAGTATATAAACAACAAATATGATACATGTTACAATTAAATGGTGTTTCAAACAAATAAAGTAAAATCTTAGACAAAGTTGTTTCTAGTTCTTCAGAATCATCCACAAGACGGGATACCAGTTCTGTCCATTGTAGACTCTCGCCCGTATGTCGTACATGATTCATGATTTGCTCCATTTTTAGCACACGCTCTACATTAACCCAGGCATTGTGTGTTGTGTAGAACGATAAATTGTTCACTTTATTTTCAATAATTTGATGCATAACATTTGTAAGTTCTCTCCCCAAATTTTTTATTTATTATTCTCTCTAACATCGTATGCATATAATTGCCCATTGCTTTACATCTAAATAACAAATAGGTATTTTCACTCGGTCTCTTGGGKTTTATTGAGCCAGAAAGTCATCAAATCAGCCACCACAGCTTCCCTGTATTTGTTGTTGTCCACCAGGGTGTGTCGGATTTCTTTGAGTTTCTTGTTGATGTAGATCGCCTCCTTCAGTTCATGTAGGAAAGACTCGGTTACCCCGTAAACTCTGGGAATAGACGGCACAAGACCCATAGACTCCAGGGCTCTGACCAGCGAAGGTATAAACCTGCAGGACCACAGTCTTTTCACGAATTCCTCAAAATGGTTGAAGAAGTAGTATCTTGGGGGCTCGTATAGGCACGGATGCCGGCGCTGGCTGGGGTGATTGATCTCACAACCGATGCATTTTTCTCTTATATACTCTCCAGTCACCACGTCTAAAAGTGTGGCTACAGAGGCCTTGATGGTGTCCACAAAAATAGTACTGACCACCCCATCAAATACATCCTCAGGCTGTGTACATGTAGGGGGTGTCGTGGGTCTTGCCTGGGGGGAGTAGAATGGTGGGCTGCGAGGCATGGAGTCCTTAGGGTCTGGCCCCCATGACGTATCGGAGTCCTGGAATGTTGTATGAATATCCATGGTATATGCTGGAGGCTTTAAGGGCACTCCTTTTATTGTTGAACCAGTCCTTTGGGTATCAGGGCGTGGTTAACGCAGCCGCGTACTTAGTTTTCTTCGGGGGCTGGCCCTTCTGAGGATGTACCTTCTTGGGGCTCCTTTGAATCATAATCCTCAGGATTCATATATATTATGCACTTCCTTAGCTTAACAATGCTCTGCCGCTGTTGGCTCTGTACAAAAAAGAGCGTCCAACAACTCTAACATTTTCAATTCCATTAGATCCCAACTTTTAAAAGGAATAAGCATGTGCAACCTAAAATCCCACCATCACGAATGTTTTGGTTGCGGGTTTCCTCGTTGCTGATATAGAAGTCTATGCATCCACGTGGAAGTCCATTCTTTCTTTGTATTTTCACCCTGTGAAATACTCTTCCTGAGGAGTCAGGGGCACCTTCCCAACGGGTCTCGTAGCTCGTGAACAAGCTATACCCCCTTCCTGAGGAGTCAGGGGTACCTTCCCAATGGGTCTCGTAGCTCGTGAACACGCTATACCCCTTTGTGATAACTCTCCGTTTGGGACACACAACCTTGCGAAAAAACGGCCAGTCTTCAAGCCCGAAGTCCACTCCTATAGTCTGGTCTGTATATTCTTCTCCTTCGGCTGCTGTATAGAGCTTCACTCTACAGGTCAGGTAATCAAACTGATACCCCCATTGCTGTCTATTAGACATCATCACTTGATCTTTCAGCATAGTTGCGGGCGGTATTTGGGTTCTATACACACTTAAAAAAACGCTTGTTTGGCGCATCGAATATTGTGGCTTTATACTTGGCCCTTTCTCTATGTTTCAGCCGAGGTCCTGCTTCCGTTGTTACAGTCATCACTGCTTTACCACTGATCACAAAATCCATGTTGTCCTGGATGTCCTGGCCGGATGCCCATATTTGGGCATGTACACGTCATCCGGACATAGGGTCATAATTCAAAACTTTGACCCGCGCCATCTACTTTTTATCTCTTGGTGCACTATATAAAGTCAAAGTGAGTCTGATTAAATAGTGCACCAAGAGATGTTCTCTTGCTTACGGCCATACCAGCCTGAGTACGCTCGAATTCGGAAGCAAAGCAGGGTCGGGCCTGGTTAGTACTTGGATGGGAGACTGCCTGGGAATACCAGGTGCTGTAAGCTTTTTGTCCACTAGGGGGGGATCTTGCATCATTTAATCAGCAACACTGCCTTGTAGTATTCATTTGATACTGAATGTTTATTTTACTAAATGCATCTTGTAAGGGCTAGTCTTTCCGGTCCTATTAATAGGATCATTGATCCTTTTGTGGTCAGGGAGCAACTGCCTTTAAATTATAAGACAAATAAGAATATTGTTACTGAATGCAGCTTGTGTGTKCTTTGTGCTCCCTCACCCTGTTCAAATGATCAAAGGAAATACTGTTGGTTAGTGGAACTGGACTGGTGTCTGATGGCCGTGTGTTTTCCATGGTGGAATTAAAACCCTTTGTCCGTTTTTTCCCACAAGGCTGAAATATGCGATCTCGCTTTGAAATGTAAGCAAGGTTTGTTTGTATTTCATCCAACCCTCTGTGCTACAAAGTGATGTCTACAGTATATGCAATTTCTTCCACTTTTTGAGTGACACAAAGTTGAAGCTGCTTTTCTAATTGGTGAAAATGCTGTTAATCAGACTCACTTTGACTTTATATAGTGCACCAATAGATTTTCTCTCGCTTACGGCACCAAGAGATGGTAGAGAATAAAGTAGATGGCGCGGGTCAACATTTTTGACCCTATGTCCAGATGACGTGTACGTGCCCAAATATGGGCATCCGGCCAGGACATCCTGATTCTAAATCAAAAGAGAGAAAAGGGTAAACAAATGGGTGCTGGTCCGCTGGAAAAACTGTCCCCAAAAGTTTAACAGTTGGGTATTAGAGCACGATGTGGTGGAGGCATCGGGGGTTAACTTAAACCCTCATGCATGATAAATACAACATCATTCGCGTGTACACAGGAGTGCATCATGGAACACAGCGGCTTCTACCTGACTCTCCCCAGTAATGCGTCTGCACATATATATCGTAATAAACAAAGTTTGAATTATACAACCAATTTTCCAAAGCCTATAGAGTTATCAGAGGCCTGGGAAGTAGGTCTCAGCGAGATTACATACCCCCATAGTTGGTATAATATCAAATATTATATTCTTGCTTATAGGTACGTAGTGTGTCTTGTGATAGGTAACAGTGACTATATCGCCATCCTTTCCATCTATATGAACTGTTCTCAGGAGGGGCACACCACTGTCTCCGACCCTTTGATAGGATATGATGTCGGTATACACAAATATGTTGTAAAACCCTGCATGTATATCTGCATGGAATGGGAATATTTATCTTTCACATACGTCCATTTATTGGGACCCATCCCCAACATGTAGGCTAAATTACCTCTGGTCTTTATACCCCCATCAGCAGCCCTGAGATGTGTACCCGTTTATGTATAGGGTTGTAGATCAAGAGTATTTCCATATTGTTCAGGGTTAGGAGTTCATTCAACTCTGAGACGATCCTGTCGACGGTTCTATAGAACCCTTTTTTAGCTTAATAAGTTTTGCAGGTTCCCGATATCCTTTTGCAAAATCACGTCCTTATTCTTTGATAATTA
>NW_019944043.1:30499-40356 GCF_002910315.2 Salvelinus sp. IW2-2015 | reverse complement strand
AGGCGGGATAAACATGCCAGTGGAACAACCCACATGTACATACGAGTTCGAAATAACTAAGAAAAAAAAAAAAAAAAAAATTAACAATACAAAATATTACACATGATAAAACTTCTATAAATGCAGAGTGAATCCCGTAACGGGACTCCGACTTGACAATAGCCAGCGTGAAACGCTGGCCCCCCACCCTGAGCGACCCAAATTCAAAATTATATCTCAGTATATATTTCTTTTTTTATATTATTAAAATTCCATCAAACACTACAAGTATTTATACCAAATTTTTAGAAGAAAAGAACTTGTGTGTTGTAAATTCCAGCCACAGCGTGTGGGGGGCCATGTGTGAAGGGAACAGAAGAGGCTTACGGCTTAGCAGAAAGGAAGCACACCAAACGGATTATGTTAAGATACTAAGATATAATCACGAACACGCCCATTTTTTTTCTTACCAAAGAAGGTATAGCCGGTCACAAACAAAATAATTATCCAGTATATTAATTCACATTTAAATAGAGGTGATCCTTGTAATCTTTTTGCGAGATGAATCTTCATCAGGTGGTGATTAGCTCCGTCTGACCTGGCGTCCAGCATGACATCCTATAGACTTCAATTGACAAGTACATGTAATTGTTCTTGTTCAATATAAGTTCATTTTATACTCCAAAAATCTGAGTTTAACAAGGCACATTATGTCCGTGAGTAATTGTTCGCCTCCAAACATCCAGTGATTTTGCAGGATGAGCCATGCGGGTTCAAGTATGGGTGTGTCACAGAATAGAACTCCATAAGAAACATTATAAAACAGATACAAGTATTTTTTATAACATGCGAACTCTAGCAAACTTCTCGCACCTAAATTGTTTAAATTTCCGCGGGTTATTCTTGTTGCGGTCCACCACCACGTTGGGCTTCGTTTCTAATTTGTCACAGCTTATGCAAATGTTCACCTCGGGATTCGGTCCGTCAGATTGAAACAAAACCTTTTAAGGTGAATTAAGTCGAAAGTTCACACCATGCTTTATAATCTGCTAGGAGGAATCAGCGCTCAGAGCCCAAAACAAGCCAGACAGTATATCCGCCGGATTTGTGAATCACACAGAAGCCAAATGGATCTATAAATTATTCACTACCTTAAATGATCTATCAGAATGCACTCCCAGGATCGCAGCTCCACAAAATGTTTGTGTAGGAGTGAGACGAACTCCATAAAAATTCCAGAATACTATTTTTTGTTCGGCATGACGAATTGAGTACCTCGAGTAATCAAAGCCACAGCACTAGGTCCAGACAAAAGCCAAAAAATTCATTACTCAGTTCGATAGAAGAAAGAAGAAACAATGCAAGGACGAGATTAGAATCAATCTTTAGACTGCTATGTTTTTAACCATCAATCTAATTCAATAATGTGTTCAACCGAAGAGAATTTCGTTTGAAGGTTCAGGGTACATAGTAAACGATCTGGAGGCAGTGTCCGCTCCCGTGGGTAGGGGCGTCTAGAGATTTGTTTTCGTGGTCAATAATGCTGGGGTAGGGCGAGGATGGGGGGTGAAATGCGGAGGACGGATGGAATGGGAGGGCAAAAAAATAAGAAAAAGAGGAGGGGTTCGGCTCTAGTGGAGAAGGGAGAAGGGTTACGTGGATGTCGATGCAACCAAGGCGGCGGACGGGCACGAGGGGAACACCTCCACGAAAAGAAAATTGTTTGGCCTTCCAGATTCTAGGAGGGGTGAGAAGAGCTGGCCGCGAGGGCCGCCAATCGGACTACATCCATGATTCCTCTACAAATCAAAGACAATTTTGGGCAACTTTCATGTTAGTTCTTTCAAGCTTCTGCATGCCAGAACATCTACCGAGATATCTCTCTATAAATGTAGCTTCTCCTTCCCTACTATTCTTATTGCAGATCTACCTTTATATAGAAAGACATCACATCAACCAACACATGGTTCTAAAGACGTTACAATATTAGTTCTTTATATCCTGGAGCTTATCAGAGAATTAAGTCTGATCCTTGTATGGTGCTCTTCGAGGCATGTCCACTCTTGTCAATTTAGCTGTCCATGATCTCTACCAAGAATTTAGCAATAGGCCCATTAATATATAGTGTGGATTGAGAGCAACACCCTAAAAACCCTCAGATTTGCACCAACTTATCTGAGACAGGACTCACCTGAGCGAGCTATTTTTTATGTCCAAAAGACAAGGCGTGTGTCAATTTTAGTAAACCTTTTTGGCTTTTCTATTTTTTTAACAATAAAGGGTGCTAAAAAGAGTCCTGGTCGGTTTTATTTTCCAAAGTGTAACATCAGCCTATGCAGAGCAATAGGTCGCTAGAACTTCAAGCATTTCCAGCCTGAGAGTTGATATCCTTTCTATTCCGAATACATACAGATAGTATTGATATCGTTGACTAACCACCGACTCAGCTTATTCTAGTGATATTCTTTTATATGTTTTTGTTTTTTTATGTTGTCGGAAATCTTCTGTGTATTTGCTCAAGCAGTACCTGCGGACGTCCATATTCATCAAAGCTAATTCAAATTTACTGGCATACCAGCCTATCAAGAAGTTACGTTTTTATATTTAAAATAAACGCAATTACAGCTTCTTGTTGAAGATGTGTCTAATGTCATCAGTCAGGTGTTATAAATGGGGAATTTGTCTTTAACCCTCTGCGCACCACCTCTTCCTAAAATAATTCTATGTTGTCTTCTTGTCAGTCATAGGAAAGAAGTATCTTTTACGATGACCTCGTTTCCTATACGTCACTATGCCATGGTGCCACAAAGCCACACCTAACAGATCACAACAGGCATAAGTTCAGCTGTATACAATTGAATCATAATAATTGTTGAGATTCTGTGGATTTGATTTAATAGCGATTCGTGTTATCAATAGTGTGGAGAAGAGCGTTTTTTACTGAATCCAGCCGATCTTTCCAGTTTGTCTAACCAATTTATTTGGCAAAGTATTACAGTGCCTACGCACAGACAATCTACAAATATGTTGTTATTAAAAAATCTAGAATGTCAATATTCGTTCGGATTTCAAGAGAGAACGATACACTTTCCACCTGTGGTTGGCACATTATTTGTGTCTGTAGTTGCGTTGAACAAGATAACAGGCACAAGAAAGGCAATATAATATCGTCTTAGCTAAATTGTGGTTTGCCCAGGTTTGTTGTTAAGGACGACTTAAGACAATGAGAGCGGTACTAGTTCTGACAATTTGCGTCCTCAAGTACGCAATGCGTGAAATGATCTCACTCTTAGAGGACATGCCAGATTTCGGCTACATTACTCTGCTACTTGAAGTGTTGAAAATTAAAATGGGTTTTTTATCTAAGCTGCCCGGTATTAGAGGGGGCCCTTGTTCCCTCTTGTAAAATGAAGGAACAAGTTAACAACAGATCCCAATGCTGCAGTTCTTCATTTGGTTTCTAACCAGAACATCTATAACCACGTATTGGGGGAGTGATATAAGGGTTCCAAATTCTCCTCTAAAACAAGATACCTAGATGATGCGACAGTGTTAGTGTCGGCCAAGGATAAAACAGTGTGATTATGCCCAGGCAATGCGGGAAAGAGAGCTAACTGCTACGGGCAAGGACCAATCAGTTTCTCACAAATCATGCTAGGTCCATGCTTTCAAGTTGGATGCCATTAATCAGGAGTAAAGTGAGGGATTTCTACTGAACCACACCACATAAAGTCCTCTAGCCTTGCACTCCTCACCCCTTAAAAATGAATCATTAAAAGGGTTTTCCATAGTATCCAAGATTCATAAGAAATACCATACCTTTTTGTTGATTCGATGCGCGTAAAGCAGAGTTTTTCCTTTCATTCAAAGCCCTGTGAGTGACCCCAGTATCGAAGATTCGAGAATCATGACTGCAGCTCCCAATTGAGTCCATCATTCTGTCATTGTATTGATCAATAGACTAACAACTAACATGGCGTGTTAAGACCGCAGTCAACACTATAGGCCAAGCGGAAGAGACTTGCTATGTGTGCTCCTATTGGTCTAAAAGTCCCTTAAGCCAAAGTCTTCAGTGCTTGAATAAGAGAGCGTTTGCGCACGCATGGCAAAACTCTAAATTTAAGTACATCAAGCTCCTACGATTAGATTATTATCCTTCTCTTTACGGTTCACTCACATGTCCTCTTTCTCCCTGATCTCATATACGCACATTTCCTGATTGCATCTGGCAGACAGACAAAACTTCCTACCAATCCTTTGGGCATTCCGCTGGTTTAATTTAAAAGTTGTCCTTCCATCCACGTGTGTAGATTGTGACCAACATACCCTGGTCCCTCCTGTATGCAAGTATTTGACAATATGATTTATATTAAAACACAACATATGATGCCAGAATATAGTCAAAAGCATCACCTCAATAGTATCCAGACAACAATGTTGTCACTGTCCATTATCCTGTCTACAACTGTAAGATATATAAAGATCACAAATTGTGGTTTGATTACCTCCCGGACAGCAGGAAGATCGATCAATGCCATCTATTCTTATTCGTCTCCGATCAAAAAGTAACCAGTGATCAAACACAGGAATGTGGACAACAAGTTCTAGGACAAAGCATGGCATGTTAGACCCCCAGGTATAAAAAGGACTAACCTACATCTATGGTACATTACTAGCATTAGAACTTCTCAGAGATTATAAAGAGCCACAGAAGATTTCTTTATTATAAAAAAGCGTGAGACTTCCAGGAACAATTTATGCGAACGTCAGGCCAGGAACATTGGGACTAAGTCGACATCTGAAGTATGGTCTAAGTTATCCTCCCTACTACCACGCACACACTGTCCTCTTCACCCATTGACTTGCAGACTAATTAAAAAACCATAAAATTCACAAAGGCTTCTAATTACCCAGAATGTCTCTAAGAGTAAACGTTCTTGATCGTACATCGTAAAAATGTCAGACGTGTATAAGGCTTCTCTCTCGGTCTCTCCTGACAAGGTCAGGCTTGCCTTTGATTGCAAGAGAATGAAGTAGTATAAGGACAAATGCCATATCTGAGTCCCTTCTTTTATTCGATAGAAGAGCTAGGCAAAGTTTCTACTGGACCCACTGAGTAGCGCGAGGGTAGAGGCGATTCGAGTAAACTTTTACATTGTTCGAGTGTCGCTCGGCGCACTGTGCGCGATGTGTGAGCAGTTCTGTAAAGCATTCTGACAGGTTAATTTTCTACCAATAGATCCCCTTTAGTATATCCTGGTTCTAACACTGATCCCCTTTGTACCTCTTTGATAACGAGCTTTCCACATTTCTATTGAGTCACCACAATTCCTGGTTAGTGGAGTTTAGACAATTAAAACAATGTCTGCACAGCCGTTGAATCAGCAAGGAATCTTACCAGATAACAGTCAGTTCCCCTAGGGAGGTTACCAAACGACACATTATTGTCATTAATTCCATATAGATAGATTACCCTAACGACTCCTACAAGTCTCACGGATGGTAGCTCGATCCTTGCTTAAACAGCCCCTCACTATGGACCAGCTGGATGAACTCATATTAATTGTTCGGGATGTATCATGTCTTTGAAGGGTGAAGTGCTATTTAGACATATCTTCGGAGTATTGAGTTAAAACATCTTCAGCATCAACATGCGCTAATGATGGCCCGTATAATGCTGGGTACTCTAACAATAAAATCATATCTTGTGGCATCAAAAACTGACTACATGGGCTTGTGACCTGACATGTGGGGACGCTTCCACCCAAAAATAGAGTCAACCTCGTCCACGTGGGAGAAATCAGCAATACACACAGTGGATATGGAAGTGAAGCCACTACGCACACTTTAGGCATGAGATCATGTTAGCACTGTCAAATTCAGCCAATATTATGAGACTGCACCCGACTGGGATAAAGTATCAAGTGGCTTTAGTAGGCAAGTCGTCGACAGAGCAACATTCACCATTTGTGAGTTGAGTACCAGGTACAACAACCTCTTTGAATTAGCTCACTTTTGTAGGGACTGATTGTTAGACTAAAAGACTCTGCCAACAAGTCCCTATAAGCCACGGTGAGATAGTAACGTTTGGGAGTCTGATGCATTGCGATGGACGTGTTTGCCTGGCACGACTGGTAAACTCTGCTTCCAGTAGGCCCGTCATCGGCTGAAGTTTCTTGGCTTCCATCCACGGTATGGAACAATAATATTCGTTTAGCTTAGATGAGGCGCTGATTGCATACATACGTCTGATGTGAATGGCAGAGAGTGCCGAGGAAGCTGGAATGCGACTCATCTACCATATGGCAAAATAGCTAGCAGCGACACTCTCATACTCATTGAATGTTCAGAACTCGGTGTTAGATTAAAAGAATATGGACTGCTTAGTAGATAATACAGCAACTTCGGCTCTTAATGATTCATAGCTGAGGTGCAAGGCTATAGGCCTGGTACTCATACTCCCTCCTCCTTCCTCCCAGCGTTAGTGTGTACTTGTGATGAAACTTGGGTATGGTCACTTGCCAGTAGCAAAGTCTCCTCCTGGCAGTAATAACAATGTTGAGATTGTAAGCTGGAAACACGCACTCTACATGTCATATCGTTTTAACCCTTCACCAACCAATGAACTATTCTAGGCAAATATGAGTCTGTTTTTCATGCTTCCAAATGCTTTCCCAGAAAAAATGCTCACATGAGTGAAGACTTCTAAATTTTCGTCGTGTCACCAAAATACACCAGTCCAAACCCCCCAACCCAAGAAAAGGTTCTTACACTAATGTCATAATCTCCACAAACCACTGGCCACACGCTACGGTTAAGTGATAGCAGGAGTATGTTAAGCGGATTGCCATTTGCTTCTGTGCCTTTCTTGCTTTCTAGTTTGCTACACGAACATATTGCTGCCACAGGTGAGAAAAATGTCTCCGTTCTCTCTGAATCCAAACGAATACATTCATTTGTGATGGGTGCACCAGTAATACTTCGCCAATAAATTTGTAAGAAATAGAAAATGGATGCTCAGTAAAAAAGCTCTCCCAACCTTTGATCACCGCCATAATCACATGCCAACAATTATCTAATCACAGATGAACCTTTGCCTTTGTGTGTGGCAGGTGCTGGCAGTAATGCGATATAGAGAACTCAATAAGCACAAAAAAAAAAACCTAGATCCGATATAGCAATTCACTGTTAACAACTCTGTCAGATCATTATTAACAACAAAACTAACATAAACTCTTACACTCTTATATTAAGCGACTGGTGCCAGTATTGAGACTAGCACTTTGGAGTATTAAAGGATAAATGAAGAAAATATCAAGTTCCAGATGGTATTAACAATAACATGCCATGATTGCTCTAATGACAGTCATCCAAGTAATGGCTACAGATAGTATGCGATATCAATGAACTCTGCTAATAATTGGGCAAGATGATAGTGCAAAATACTATGGTCTAGAAGGATTTTCTAGCGAGACTATGAGTAGTGATATGTTCATCAGTGGAGTATATAATAATCACATAAAATAGCTCAAGATGTATGGGGCGCTATAAAAAACTCTGAGAAATGATATGAATCCAACAGGAATGGACAATCTGAGTTTTTAGGTTTGCCGTATTGAGTCTTATTCCATGTAAAACATGATATAATTCAGTTGACAGTTTGGCTGGGGTACATATTCCATCTATTCCTAATGTAGATATCATAAGGTGAATGCACCAACTTGTAAGTCGCTCTGGATAAGAGCGTCTGCTAAATTACTTAAATGTAAATGTAAGACGAAGGAGGAAGAAAAATCTCAACTTCTTTTTATTCCTACGGCTTTCCCCCCGGTTTTTCACATTTCCCCAAATCTATTAAAGAGTTTTTTACCAAAAACCGATCAAAGATATACTACAGCATCAAACAAGTGCAAGATAACCTTTCCACTACATGTGGTCAACACTGTGTATTCTACCTATGCCAAAGAGCCCGGGGAGTTTCTTTTGAAGATGTTATGTCTCTTTTATAATGATGATTTAAGAAGTAATGATAACGTTGTAGCTTGTTTTGTTAGAAAATATAAAAAGTGTTCAAATATGTGTCCTTTATGACCGTGTAAGCAAGGCGTATGCTCACGTCAAATGTTTCAAGAATGCCACAAATGTTAAATTGCTTAAYTTTTCAAATAAAATGTATTGAATTTAATCATAGTCATTCAAAAGTCTAACCACCCTGAGAGATCGGGATTAGGAAAAGGTCCGGAGACGTTCAGGGGGGTAAATGAGTTATCATCATCCCTTTCATAGGGGGGAGGGGTTGTTGGGACATCTTTAGGRGTGCTGTAGCTCGTTGAAGGTTTTTGTTTTAAAGCATGAATCTGTTGACGTAGCTTATAGTTGGGTACACCTGAGAGGGGAATGTTGAGGATTGCCAGGGCCTTAAGAAACCGACGCCACCCGGGAGGTCTTCTGTCATCTGCAACCTTGTGGGCAGCCGTGGTACTTTTTAAGCAAGTCAAGCATATGAGAACCCCTGACAACAGAGCCCTGAAGGATAAACTCTCCTTTGTCATTCCAAGTAAAGGTCCCCTTTGAGTCTTTGATCTTGTTCATAATGTATCTAACATTTTTCCTGTTACGTGCCGGAACATGTGTCAACATGTCCTGCATAACTTTATCTTCAACAGGCATTTGATCTTCAGCCGGTAAGATCGCAGGTACAGGCATTACAGGGGCTTGGCTCTCGCTGGGCTCGTCATCTTTTAAAGGGTCTGGTAGGGAAAGTGTTAAATGGTTGCTCTCTCTCACCTTGTTTTACCAAGGCCAAATACCTTTGCAAGAGGTTTGTGTATTTTTGGACCTTATCATAGGGGTTCAATCCTTTTCGGTTCAAATATCCTTCATGGCCGTATCCAAATCATTTTCCGCTGTTTGTCTGATATTTTCAGGACCCTGCATTTGTTTTTTAAGTCTATCCAACTCTTGTTGTGGCACCAAGTACATTTTATGGGCCATCACACTCTGTGTTCAACCACCACGTCTGGCAGCAATAACGCTGGTGATGAAGGGCACGGCTATACTTAGTAAAGGTAGAAGAAAACCCCAGACTGTTGTATGCTATGTCTTTTCTTTTGAAGACTGGTCCTTTTTATTGGCAAAGAGTTTGATCGCGGTCTTTTGTCTCTTTAATTTTTGCAATTGAATCAGGTTGAGTGGAATGCGTCCTTTGAGAAGATTCAAAGCAATCTCACATAGGGATAATATGAGATCTGAAGAACAGCGACCCAAGATGGCCTTCCGTTCTTTAGCTGTAGCCCCAACAAGGCTTCTCAAGAGGGGCAGGTTTCTTTTTAAATGCAGAGACATAGCTGTTACTTTTTTGGAATGTACGCAGCAGGCCACTGCCATGGGAACAGACCGGTTCGTAGCCTCAGGTGTTCTGGAGTATTTGCTTTTAAATCCACGATTAAATAAGAAAATGGCGCTTTGGTAGCGTCCTGTTTGTATTTTGTTATGTGTTTAAGTGTTCACGGTTATTGTTTTAATTATATACATGTGTTGAGCACTGGCTACCGCTGCATTTTGGTCTCTCCTCCTTCATCCCAAGAAGGAAAACCGTTACAGAACGCACCCACCAACCGCGACCAAGCAGGCGTGACAACGGGCAGCAGGCAACAGAGCAGCAGTAAGGAGGAATGGAGCATGGGAGGAGATTCTGGACGGAAGTAATGGACCCTGGGCGAGTCCAGAGAAGACGTGTCGCCGTCCAAAGCGGAGCTGAGCATCAAAAAGCGGAGAGGCGTCATTATGAGGCGCTTGCAAGGCAGAGTGCTTGGAACTCCCGAGAGGCTCACCCAAAAATTCTGCTTGGGGAGGGCGGGGCTAAAGGAGATCACTTA
>NW_019944043.1:23208-24714 GCF_002910315.2 Salvelinus sp. IW2-2015 | reverse complement strand
GTGAAAACCGAGACAGTCCTATCTGGTGCAGAACAAACACAGAGACAGGAAACAACCACCCACAACGAACACAGTGAAACAACCTACCTAAATATGACTCTTAATTAGAGGAACGCAAAACACCTGCCTCTAATTAAGAGCCATACCAGGCAACCCTAAACCAACATAGAAACACACAACATAGAATGCCCACCCAAAACTCACGCCCTGACCATCACACACATACAAAACAACAGAAAACAGGTCAGGAACGTGACAGCTTTTACTTTTTAAGAATGTACGCAGCCGGCCACTCCCATGGGAACAGACCGGTTCGTAGCCTCAGGTGTTCTGGAGTATTTGCTTTTAAATCCACGATTAAATAAGAAAATGGCGCTTTGGTAGCGTCCTCATAGCTCTCCATAAAGTAGGATTTACTTTCCGGGTACATCTGCTGTAGATGTAGCTGGTCTGTCATAATATAATATAGACAGTAGTTCTAGCTGGTATGTCATAATAAAATACAGTAGATGTAGCTGGTCTGTCATAAAATAATTGAGACTGTAGATGTAGCTGGTCTGTCATAAAATAATTGAGACTGTAGATCTAGCTGGTCTGTCATAATATAATAGAGACAGTAGATATAGCTGGTATGTCGTAATATAATAAAGACAGTATAGTTTGCTGGTCTGTCATAATAGATATAATAGATCCAGCTGGTCTGTCATAAAATAGTAGAGAGAGTAGATCTAGTTGGTCTGTCATAATATAGTAGAGACAGTAGATCTAGCTAGTCTGCCATAATATAATAGAGACAGTAGATGTAGCTGGTCTTTCACAATATAATAGAGATAATAGATCTAGCTGGTCTGTCATAAAATAGTAGAGAGAGTAGATCTAGTTGGTCTGTCATAATATAGTAGAGACAGTAGATCTAGCTAGTCTGCAATAATACAATAGAGACAGTAGATATAGCTGGTCTGTCATAATATAAATGAGACATTAGATCTAGCAGGTGTATCATAATATATTAGAGACTGTAGATGGAGCTGGTCTGTCATAATATAGTAGAGACAGTAGATCTAGCTGGTCTGTCATAATATACTAGAGACAGTAGATCTAGCTGGTCTGTCATAATATACTAGAGACAGTAGATCTAGCTAGTCTGTCATAATATAATAGAGACAGTAGATCTAGCTGGTATGTCTTATTATAAAATAGACAGTATATCTAGCTGGTCTGTCATAATATAATAGAGAATATAATAGATACAGTAGATCTAGCTGGTCTGTCATAATATAATGAGACAGTAGATCTAGCTGTCTGTCATAAATATAATAGAGAAACAGTAGACGCTGGTCTTTGTCCATAATATAATAGAGACAGTATAGTGATCACTTGACATGCTCTAAAGTAGCTTGATGCATATATATATAGAGAACAGTAAATCTAGCTGGCCTTTTCGTAGTATAATAGAGACAGTAGATTTAGCTGGTGCTTGTCCTTATATAATAGAGACAGGTAGAA
>NW_019944043.1:14606-23183 GCF_002910315.2 Salvelinus sp. IW2-2015 | reverse complement strand
TTTATGACCAGTGATCTAGCTGGTCTGTCATAATATAATAGTATAGACAGTAGACTAGCTCATCCTGTCATATTACAAGAGACAGTAGATACTAGCCTGTGTAGCCTAGGACTTCGTATACTAAACAGTAGACCATAGCCTGGCTCTAGTCAAATACACATAAATATAACAATAGAGACAGTAAATCAAAGCCCTAGGCCCTCTCGTAGTATCAATAGAGACCAGTACGACCCTCTAGCTGGGTATTCATAATATAAACAGAGAAGTAGTTCCGCTCAGTACTGTCATATACAACCGCCGGCACCAGTAGATCCATGTAGCTGGTTCTGTGCTCATAACAATATAGATTATTAGATCCTAGCTCGGTGCGCGAGAGATAATGACTAGAGACAGAACTCTAGCTGGTCTTTCGTAATATAAATTGGAGACACGGCCATGCTAAATCTACTGCTCATATGCAATCCGCTGGCAAAGATGCTGGCAAAACAGCCTTGCACAGTTTTTTTCATCACCTTTTTTTCTACTTTACGTCTTACCTACTGATTAGGTTTTTTATAATTTGAGACAGTTCAGAATCTAAGCCGGCTCTGTCATCATAATTTTTAATATGGCGACAGTAAAATTTTTTAGTCCTGGCCTTTTTGTCGTAATTAATTTAGTGAATCCAAGTAGTCATTTTTTTTATTTTATTTTTCTATGCTTTGGTTCTTTCCTTAATAAATATCATTGACAGGTAGATTTTTTTTTTCTATTTTTTTGTCTGGTTATGTCATATTTTTTATATTTTATTTATAATATCATATGATTCTATAGCTGGTCTGTTCATTATATTAAATCGTATATTTACGTGGATTTAGTACAGTTAGATACTATGCTGGTTTCTGTCATTTTATATTTAGTGAATTTATTTTTTTTTTTTTTTTTTTTTTTTTTTTTTTTTCTTTCTTTTTTGTTTTTTTTTTTTTTTTTTTTTTTTTTTTTTTTTTTCTTTCACCACAATATATATTGTTAAAGTAAATAAAATGCGGTATTACTTTTGGCTGGAGTTCCGCCTCTGTCCGTCCCCTCCTATCAACCTCCTAGACCTCGGTGAGAAGACAGGGTTAGGAGTAGCTGAAAGTCTGCTCTGGGCTTCTTGTCGGCTTCCCCATCACATCAGTCCCCATCATAGGGAGGATAGCACGATAACGACAGCACAGCCGTTCACATAGGCGGTCCCTGTTCTAATATATAGGGAGACAACTCGCTAATCACACAGATCTTTGACCGCACGAGACACAAGATATGGAGAGACAAATAATTTGTCATACCTTATAGGCTGCGAGTGGCCTGTACCTTGTAAGATATCACAATCTATGGAGGACCAGTAGACGCTATTCTGATTCAACGATTTAGAAGAAAAGCTCGGAGCCAAAGAAGTTTGGAAAATCTAAACAATAAACAAGACATGTTGTGTCCAGTCCATAGTCAATGAACGCAGAGCTAAAGGAACCACCCTCTAAGTCATCTAAACTACACACAGAGTGTGTGTGCGGAGGTTTTGTGGTTCACATAAGTGGGAGATGAATGTGTATCATTACTGGTGAAATTAATGGTGAGGGTAGTGTGATGTGTGGTGTTTGTTGTGTGTGATGGTGTGTGTGTGTGTGTGATTGGTCTTTGATGTGTGTGTGTGTGTGTGTGTGTGTGTGTGTTGTGTGTGTGTGTGGGTGTGTGGTGCTGGTCGAATATTTGGAGATGTGTTAAGAATCATGTTTGTAGTGATGTGTTGCTGTAGTGTGTGTGGCTGGTCGTTCTCATATCCCCCAAAGAGGAGCCTGTAGGTCAAAGGTTCCTTTCCAAGTTGCCTTTGTCAAAGTGAGTTAGCCATTTCACAGGCATAAAAGTGAGTACCAACCGTAAAACCTGTCAACCAACCACCCCATCCTCATCCCCTAGCCCTCCGGGCCTTCTCGGTACGTCTACCCCGATAAGTTCAGTCACAACTTACAGATCTAATAGCCCTACTCGGACTATGTCCCTCCACTATCTCATGACAGGGCTGGTCCCTGGTGCCTGCATGCCTTCATATTCAGATAAGCAGACAACCTGTCCTGGCTGCGTGACGAGCAAGAAGCGAGTAGCCTGGGTCTGTCGCGTAAAATAATACATGCAGGACGTCCAGGTTGGAGGAACCTTCTCTAAGGTGTCTAGTCCAAGATTCAACCAAGATTAGAAAAAGCGGAACCAGGTTACATCTAGCCCTGACTGTCTCCCGGATACCTAACATTATTCACGAGATGTACTCTAGCTGGTCTGTCGGTAATACCTACATTTTCACTAGAGATCCCTATGTGACTAATACATTCTAAGATCCGCTGGTATGCTACACAAATAGACATGACATAGAGACACAGAGCATGTCATGGAATCCTTATGTAATGGAACTGCGAGCAGCTGCTGCAACGTGGTGCGTGATAACATCTTTAAACGGAGGCTGGCACTATAGCTGCTCCCTCCCTCTCTCTCACCCCTAGACTCCACAGCCCTGGCCCCCGCCCTTAGATCCCGACTATGCACGGGTGTATGGACAGAGGACGAGAGGAAAGACTGTGGTATATAACTGGGAGATGCGGAGCTATATTCTATGAACACCCTAGAGAGCTTCTCACTGAGGCCGGGTCGGTACCAAAGGGGCCACACTACCGATTGGTTGCGGGAAACAGCTCCTAGCGATCAGCAAGACGGATTGGCCCTAGAACAGAGGACAGTGGGCTTCCTGTTGACCTATTTGGCTGCAGGAAAAGCAGAAGGCTAGCTCAGTAGGATTCACGATCTTTGCGGGAGGGTGACATCAGGTTTTAGCCTGTGGCAGGGTTCTCATACGCCCTACGTAGTTACACCTTTAGCTTATCTTATCGTTTGACCCTTAAAATTTCTTGGTATTGGATTCGCCGGGAACATAGAACACACCGGAAGCCCCTGTGGGGATCACAGCCACCAACGGGCGTCACTAGTCTCCGACTCCACAGTTACAAAGGCCATAACGCGCCTAAGAAAACCTATACCTGTCCCGGTACTAAGCTTCACATTCAAAAAAGCAAACTGAAAAGTGTGGTGGCCCACTTTGGGGGTGGCCCAACGGGAAGTGTGTTATGCCAAGGACCTCAGTCGAGTTTTATCCAACCTCAACACATGGGAGGGCCCGTGTTAAGGGATCAAAAAGTACTGACTTCCTCCAGAGTCGGGATGTTGAAGTCCATGCGCGACAACAGAGGACAGAAATTGAACCACCCATTGGGGTCCTTTCAACACCGGAGCATCTGAGGAAAAGTCGATGGACTTGGGAATCAACACTCCCCACTTTCTACGACCCTTCCAGCCTGATGGCGGTTGGTGCACTGTGAATGACACTCCATGTCCTTTTTAAGACTCCTCTTGGCGGTGATGTCTCCTGCTATGGGCATGGAGGCTGTGTGTGTGGGTGGTGTCTGTGCCCAGCATGCAAGTGTGTGTGTAAGCCTAATGTCTGTGGGGTGTGTGGTTACGAGGGAGACGGGATTTATGTGGAGGAAAGAGGGCCTATAAGTATAGAGGGTTTTTTTTGAGGTGCTCCATCCAAAACTCCTCTCTCATGGTTTTTCTGAGAAAGCGCTTTGGAAGGGGTGACATTTACCTTCACCGGCCAATTCTATGGGGGGTGCCGTACTTTGTTTCGCAGAACCGGATTCGTGGTAAACTCTGGGTGCCCAGCGCAGGACGTAAACAGCATTCTGAGGTTCAGGGAGTAAAGCTCGGCTTTCAACAGCCCAGTTGAAGAGTTCGACGTGGGGCGGTTTGATAAATTACCTGTCGAAAGTATTGGGCATAATATGTTGTGGCATTCACAGAGATTACAAATGACGGAAGTGTGCATGTTTTACTTGAATCACCACACTCGCGCTGGTGTGGGACCATTCTTGGACTTATGTAGCAAATCGATCCGACTAGATTGCTTTGGGCGCAAACATTTTCTCAGTAATAGACGAAAAATTTGGTACGATTTTCCCTGTTTTTCTTTTCTTGGGAGAGGCAGGGATCTGTGGGGCTCTTGCTGGGACACGGCGGCTTACTGTACAGGTGGGGCTGTGGGCTGGGGGGGCCTTCCTCACCTTTGGTCTGGGTTCTGGAGATTTCCAGGGAGTGGTACAGCGAATACTGGCGCCTGGCGATTATTGGAGGTCTAGTGGGTTTTTTTATTACACCTAATTTTAAAGTTTCCAAGTGGGGGCAATAGAATGGCGTATTGGTTGCGCAAATGTCACAGCTGTACCTATACCATATTCTCCTACAATATGATTTTGCAATCAAGTCTAGTGGTGAGGTGGTATGCGCTGTTGACCGGGGAAAAAAGGCTTCTCTGAACTATCCCATATACTATTCAAACGAGGGACAGATTTTTTTGCGTGAGGCAAGCTAGTGTTCCTCTGGGATAGAGCAGATTCTCGATTCCCCAAATCAGAGTTGTTTTTATGTTGGTAAACAGTCCATTGCATGAGTGGGAAGGATGAGTTCTATCTACATTCAAGATTCTGTTTTCTCCTGAGGGTTGAGAGAGAGTGGCGTAATCATCCTCAAAACCACGCTTTTGTATTTCCTATTTCTGTTTCACGTGCCTGCCAGCAGCATTAAATTGGCCGGGAATCACCATATTATGCATATTCCACTCTCAGCAAAACGTAGAATGTCTTTCTGTTGTTTCTGTTTCATACTTGGACACCCAACCAGCCCTCCAGTCCTAACTAATGCATGCTCCGTATTCGGGACTCCTCAAACCTGCTCTCGTCGAGGATTACCAGGCAAGGACTAGAGTTGGACGCAGAATGGACAGAAGAACAACTTGGAGCCAGAAACGGTATTGGTTGTTCTGAAAAATCCCAAGGCCACCGGACACATATCTCAACTTCGAAAGTTTCCCAGTCTCTGGCTGCAGACCCATCCTGCAATCGGATCTAGAAACCTTACCGCCGTTGTCAAGTCCACAGCATGTCTGACACACTCCAAGTATCACCCTGAAAACGTTGGGGTACTCCGGACCCCTTCCCGCCACATGGAAGTCCTCCTGAAGTCGATCACAACCTGCAAAAGGAAGTTGCGTTAATCTCAACGGCTGTCAATTCGCAAACATTCGTCTGCAAATGAATACACACCTCTATAAATCACATAAACACAACGTATGGTAAGTAAATGTGATATTTGCAAATACAGGTCTTATATAAATGCAAACACAAGAACAGTAACATTAGTCAATAGATGAGTAATAACCATTTTACTGTATGTACCGCCTCCTTCTTGTGAAAAGATGAAAATTGCCAAACTCAGCTAGTGTGGGGGCTAAATTAACAACACTTATCGGCGGGCATTTGAAACACTTACCAAAGCATATGGCTGGTTGAGCGAAGGCAATCAGAGGTCCCCTCCGGCGGTGGTTGAGAGCTGTTTTTTAGTCATGCAACATGAGTTGGTGTAATAGGAAAATTGGCTTTAATATTTTCTAGCTGTCCCACGTCCGAGGTTTGGACGGGAAACAGAGCTTCACCATCCCACGAGGACAGAGTCTTAATTCCCAGAGGGCGGTCACCTTGTTTTTGTAAATGTGGGTTATATAAAACACGTGCTTCTTCAACGATCAGAAGCTTAGTGAATAGGGGAACTGATACCGTGATTAAATCACTACAGTCAATACCCCCACCGTGTGTACAACTTGATAATTGCTAGTCAAGTGCTGGATGACATAAGACGCTCTAAGTTTGTGCAGAACGCTCTCCCTCGAGTAGGGTATGCACCCTGGGCGGGCGTAACCTGTACAAAATGTCTAATCATCAACCTAAACATCTATCTGTCATATTCTTTTCTCATCCTGTTGGGTATTTCTAAACAACTAAGATCTACCGACAGGGACCTTGTTTCCGCGAGTCCTCGGATTCCGGGTCTGCTTTGCCCATTTGGTAACTCACATTACCTCCTATGCCAATGAGGCCGTCTCCAACGCAGCGCGATATTGAACCTAACCCTAAACCTTCACCATTACGTACAAGATCATCTACATCTCTAACAGGGGTTCTACTAACAAGCCTTAAACCCACCGGATCTACCTCTCCCCAAACGCCCACTCCTAACCTTAACCTTTCCATTAAATCCATATATGCCTCTGCCAAGTTATACTACACAATCTAGCTGGTCTGTCGTAATATAATAGAGACAGTAGATCTAGCTGGTATGTCACAATATAATAGAGACAGTAGATCTATCTGTTCCATCGTAATTTAATAGATCTAACTGGTCTGTCATAATTGCTGAAAAAGGTGGCTCTACAAAGTATTGACTTTGGGGGGTGAATAGTTATGCATGCTCAAGTTTTCAGTTTTTTTGTCTTATTTCTTGTTTGATTCAGCGGAACAACACCGAAGCCCTGTGGGTGCCAGGGCTTATGTTGATAGTGCAGCCTGTCCGGTACTAGCTCCACTTGGTTCCAGGTTGACCAGACAGGTACCGGCGTGATTTCAGAAACCTGGTTTTCCACGAACAGAGATCCATGTCCTAGAGATCTGAGGATGGTGGAAAACTTCTAGACCGGTGCGGTTATGTGGAAGAGGGCTATTTTAAAGGTTTTGGATCCATCAAATCCCTGGTTCTAAAGCTTTGAAGGTGACCATCCCTTCCACGACCAATTCTGGGGGCCCTTCGGCGACCGGGTTCGTGTAACTCTGGGTGCCCAGGTCAGGACTAAACAGCACTAGGTTCAGGGAGTAAGCTCGGCTTTCAAGCCCAGTGAGAGTTCGACGTGGGGCGGTTTGATAATTAATGTCAATATGCATAATAAACAGAGATTACAAAATGACGGAATGGCATGATATTTATTGAACACCGATCAATTCTGCTATTAACATCCGAGCTTTGCAAGCATTTCTCAGTAAAGACGAAAAATTGTAATGTCTGTCTTGAGTTTCCAGGGAGTGTAGCATATGCCGGCTAATTATTTCAGTTTTTTTCACCTAATTTTAAAGTTCAGAGTGGCAATCGAATGGCGTATTGTGCCAAATGTCACAGCTGTACCTATACCATATTCTCTAAATAGATTTTGCAAGTCAAGTCCTAATGTGGTGAGTGGTTTGCCTGTTGACCCGGGGGAAAAAAGGTCTCTGACTTCCCATAACTATTCAACGAGGGACAGATTTTTGCGTGAGCCAGGCTAGTTCCTCTCGGGATAAGACGATTCTCGATTCCCCAAATGCAGAGTTCGTTTTATGTTGGTAAACAGTCATTTGGAAGGTGGTTCTTTCATTCAATTCTGTTTCGTTGAAAAACATTAGCGTGCCCCGACAGGAGCCATTAAAAATGGCCGAACACATATTAGCATATTCATTCAGCAAAACGTAGAATGTCTTTGTTTAATTGACACCCCTCCAGTCTAACTAATGCATGCTCTATCGATAAACTGCTCTTAGCTAGAAATGCCTGAATTTGTTCTGAATCCCGGCATTTACTTCGAAAGTTGGCCCGCTCTGCTGCCAGACCCATCCTGCAATCGCGATCTAACTTAGCCGATGTCAGCAGAGTCTGACATCCCTGAAAGTTGGCTCCGGTCGTCCCCTGGAAGTTCTCTGAAGTCCATCCCTGGAAGAGGAAGTTGCCCGGGTGTAAATTGGCTCGGGTCGGCTGCTGGAAGTTCGCCGGTTGACGAAGGCACTCGCATAGCGTTTATGTAAATGTGGCTCTAAGTTTTAAGTTGGTGAACCGAGCGTAAATGTCTATCCAATCTTGTAAATTTACGTTTCTCACAGATCACACAGTCTCGGATCGGTCTGCCCATTGTAACCCCTCAATGCCAATTGAGCCTCCCAACCAGCCATTTAACTTAACCCTAACCTTCACCATTACCCTAACCAGGGTTCTAACCTTAACCCCACCACGGATCTTAACCTCTCCCCAAACCCCACTCCTAACCTTAACCTTCCCCATTAACCTAATCAGGGTTCTCATCCTAACCTAACCCATCCTAACCCATCTCTGTTCTCCACCCTAATCCGGATTCCCCTATGGGGAGTGATCTGCACCAATCACCAAACTCTTTTTCAACTATTTCAAATACTGGATGGTTTATGTGGTCTTATCCTTGTTATTTAATTAATATACCACAGTGTAAAAAGTTTTACTGCGGTCCCCCATTACGCCACGAGATGGGAGCTGGTTCCCCAGTGAATATGTATACACTTAATTTCTGTTTTCTGTTCATCAAATCCAATTTATTTAGAAAGCCCTTCTTGCATCAGCTGATATCTCAAAGTGCTGTACAGAAACCCAGCCTAAAACCCCAAACAGCAAGCAATGCAGGTGTAGAAGCACGGTGGCTAGGAAAAACTCCCTAGAAAGGCCAGAACCTAGGAAGAAACCTAGAGAGGACCCAGGC
This sequence comes from Salvelinus sp. IW2-2015, assembly GCF_002910315.2. Lineage (NCBI taxonomy): Eukaryota > Metazoa > Chordata > Actinopteri > Salmoniformes > Salmonidae > Salvelinus > Salvelinus sp. IW2-2015. Next base: position 14,755 of record NW_019944043.1, on the reverse strand, counting down.
TATGAGGGGTGGCCGGTCCTCTTCTGGCTGTGCCGGGTGGAGATTATAACAGAACATGGCCAAGATGTTCAAATGTTCATAAATGACCAGCACGGTCAAATAATAAATTAACAGACTGCCTCTTAAGCCCTCACGACTATTTAATCTAA
>NW_019944043.1:10648-14581 GCF_002910315.2 Salvelinus sp. IW2-2015 | reverse complement strand
GAATAATCACAGTAGTTGTCGAGGGTGCAACAGGTCCAGCACCTCAGGAGTAAAATGTAAGTTCGGCTTTCATAGCGATCATTGAGAGTTATCTCTACCGGCTCTGCTGCTCTAAAGAGTTGAATAACAGCAGGTCTGGGACCAGGTAGCACGTCCGGTGAACAGGTCAGGATTCATAGCCGCCAGCAAGAACGTTGAAATGGAGCAGCAGCAAGGCCAGGTGGAGCTGGGGAACAGCAAGGAGTCATCATGCCAGGTAGTCCTGAGACATGGTCCTAGGGCTTCAGGTCCGCGCCCGAGAGAGAGAAAGAAAGAAAGAGAGAAAGAAAAGAAAAGAGAGAATTAAGAAGAGAGCAAACTTAAATTCAACACAGGAACATGGAGAAAAATACTCGATATAAACAGACTGCCCTAGCCCCGACACATAAACTACTGCAAGCATAAATACTCGGAGGCTGAGACAGGAGGGGTCAGGAGACACTGTGCCCCATCCGAATGATAACCCCCGGACAGGGCCAAACAGGCAGGATATAACCCCACCCACTTTTCCAAAGCACAGCCCACACACCACTAGAGGGATATCTTCAACCACCAACTTACCATCCTGAGACAAGGCCGAGTATAGCCCACAAAGATCTTCCGCCACGGCACAACCAAGGGGGGCGCCAACCCAGACAGGATGAATCAACGTCAGTGACTCAACCCACTCAAGTGACGCACCCCTCCTAGGGACGGGCATGGAGAGCACTAGTAAGCCAGTGACTCGGCAAGAATAGACAAGATAATACAACCACAGGAAAGGTAAATACCTTGTCTATTTATGGAAAAATATTTCCCTGATTAACTTCTTTGTCATATCTGTTTACTGCACTTACTTATGGTGCTGCTACTCCTGATGATTCATTTTTTCAAATCATATGAGCAAAAAATATTTTTGCTTTAATCTGGGATGCTAAACCAGACAGAATAAAGTGTGCCTATCTAATAATAATGAATCTGAATTGGGTGGGGTTGTAATTATTAGATATAAAAAGCAACTTAACCTCTCTCTAAAAAGCTCACTTATTCAAAAAGTTTTACTTGAACCCTAAATGGGACTCAAGTAGATTAACTAAGAAAAGCTCATACATTGTTTCAAAATGGCCTTTTTGCCTTTTGTGCAGATTGCCATGACTACATTTTCAATTAATTGAAAAAGGATACTTTTTTCAAAATATCATCGCTTTTTCAAACAAGCATTGCAGAGCTGGCTACAATTTTCAATTTCATCACCCTGAAAAGATAGAACAAATATTACAACAAATGTTATGGCTGAACTCAAATATGCTGGTTGAGAAAATATGGTTTAGCGGGAAAGGTGATTTGAAGGGTAAAATTTTGGTTTTACTACTGCAGCATAAATACTGGAGGCTGAGACAGGAGGGGTCAGGAGACACTGTGGCCCCATCCGATGATACCCCCGGACAGGGCCAAACAGGCAGGATATAACCCCACCCACTTTTCCAAAGCACAGCCCCCACACCACTAGAGGGATATCTTCAACCACCAACTTACCATCCTGAGACAAGGCCGAGTATAGCCCACAAAGATCTCCGCCACGGCACAACACAAGGGGGGGCGCCAACCCAGACAGGATGATCACGTCAGTGACTCAACCCACTCAAGTGACGCACCCCTCCTAGGGACGGCATGGAAGAGCACTAGTAAGCCAGTGACTCGGCAAGAATAGACAAGATAATACAACCACGGAAAGGTAAATACCTGTCTATTTATGGAAAAATTTCCCTGATTAACTTCTTTGTCATATCTGTTTACTCACTTACTTATGGTGCTGCCTACTCCTGATGATTCATTTTTCAAATCATATGAGCAAAAAATATTTTGCTTTATCTGGGATGCTAAACCAGACAGAATAAAGTGTGCCTATCTATATAATGAATATGAATTGGGTGGGTTGAGATTATTAGATATAAAAGCACTTAACCTCTCTCTAAAAGCTTCACTTATTCAAAAGTTTTACTTGAACCCTAAATGGGACTCAAGTAGATTACTAAGAAAAGCTCATACATTGTTTCAAAATGGCCTTTTTGCCTTTGTGCAGATTGCCATGACTCATTTTCAATTAATTGAAAAGGATACTTTTTTCAAAATATCTCGCTTTTTCAAACAAGCATTGCAGAGCTGGCTACAATTTCAATTTCATCACCCTGAAAAGATAGAACAAATATTACAACAAATGTTATGGCTGAACTCAAATATGCTGGTTGAGAAAATACCTGTGTTTAGGGGAAAGGTGTTTGAAAAGGGTATTTTGTTTTTAACTTGTTATGGATAGGGGGCAGCATTTTCACATTTGGATGAAAAGCGTGCCCAGAGTAAACGGCTTGCTACTCAGTCCCAGTTGCTAATATATGCATATTATTAGTAGATTTGGATAGAAAACACTCTGACGTTTCTAAAACATTTTGAATGATGTCTGTCAGTATAACAGAACTCATATGGCAGGCAAAAACCTGAGAAAGAATCCAACCAGGAAGTGGGAAATCTGAGGTTGGTCGTTTTCCAACTCATTACCTATTGAAGATACAGTAGGATATGGGTCATGTTGCACTTCCTAAGGCTTCCACTAGATGTCAACAGTCTTTAGAACCTTGTCTGATGCTTCTACTGTGAAGTGGGGCCGAGAGGGGAATGAGTCAGAGGTCTSCCAGCAGCCACGAGCTGGTCATGCGCATTCACATGAGAGGTAGCTCCCATTCCATTTGCTTTTCTGAAGAAAAAGGAATTCTCCGGTTGGAACATTATTGAAGATTTATGTTAAAAACATCTTAAGGATTGATTCTATACTTAGTTTGACATGTTTCTACGACCTGTAATATAACCTTTTGAACTATTCGTCCGTACTTTCCGCTGGACTTGCACGCGCGTCGTGAGTTTGGATTTGTTTATCAAACGCACTAACAAAAGGAGGTATTTGGACAAAAATTATGAACTTTATGGAACAAATCAAACATTTATTGTGGAACTGGGATTCCTGGGAGTGCATTCTGACAAATATCATCAAAGGTAAGTGAATATTTATAATGCTATTTCTGACTTCTGTTGACTCCAACATGGCGGATATCTTCTTGGGTTGTGTTGGTCTCTGAGTGCCGTACTCAGATTATTGCATGGTTTGCTTTTTCCGTAAAGTTTTTTTTAAATCTAACACAGCGGTTGCATTAAGGAGAAGCATATCTTTAAATCTGTGAATAACACTTGTATCTTTTATCAATGTTTATTATGAGTATTTCTATGATTTGATRTGGCTCTGTGCAAATTCACGGGATGTTTTGGAGGCAAAGCCAAATGTAAACTGAGGTTTTTGGATATAAATATGAACTTGATCGAACAAAACATACATGTATTGTGTAACATGTTGTCCCGGGAGTGTCATCTGATGAAGAATATCAAAGGTTAGTGATTAATTTTATCAATATTTCAGCTTTTTGTGACTCCACTCTTTGGTTGGACTAGTTGCTGACCTAACATAATGATATGTTCCGCTTTTGCCGAAAAGCTTTTTTGAAATCGGACACTGCGGTTGGATTAACGAGAATTTTATCGTTAAAATGGTGTCTAATACTTGTAYGTTTGAGAAAATGTAATTATAAGATTTCTGTTGATTGAATTTGGCGCCCTGCAATTTCATTGGCTGTTGGCGAGGGGTTCCCAGTCCTAGACAGGTTAAATTAAATTGTAAATTGGAATGGTAGAGTTATGTATTTCATGGAGTTATCAGAATTGTATGGGAAGGTCTGCTAAATCCAAGAATAAACCAATTGATTACAGCATTGCCCCAAAAATGGAGGAGGCAGGTGGCAGTGGGAGGAGATAGGGAACTGGTCTGTCTGCCCAATATATAGGATCTAAACTGGAGGAGGCAGGTGGCAG
>NW_019944043.1:0-9641 GCF_002910315.2 Salvelinus sp. IW2-2015 | reverse complement strand
TGGGAGGAGAGTATGGGAACATAGAGTACTGTGCTACATAATAAAGAAATCATAAAAATGGGAAGGAAGAGACGGGTGGCAGGGGGAGGAGGTAGGGAACTGGTCTGTCTGCCCAATATAAAGGATCAACTGGAGAGGCAGGTGGCAGCGGGGGAGGTAGGAGACTGTCTGTCTGCCCAATATAATAGGATCTAAACTGGAGGAGGCAGGTGGCAGCGGGAGGAGGTAGGGAACTGGTCTGTCTGCCCAATATAAAGGATCAAACTGGAGGAGGCAGGTGGCAGCGGGAGGAGGTAGGGAACTGGTCTGTTGCCCATATATAAGGATCAAACTGGAGGAGGCAGGTGGCAAGGGAGGAGGTAGGGAACTGGTCTGTCTGCCCAATATAAAGGATCTAAACTGAGAGGGCAGTGGCAGCGGAGGAGTAGGGAACTGGTCTGTCTGCCCAATAATAAGGATAAAACTGGAGGAGGCAGGTGGAGCGGGAGGAGGTAGGGAACTGGTCTGTCTGCCCAATATAAAGGATCAAACTGGAGGGGCAGGTGGAGCGGGAGGAGGTAGGGAACTGGTCTGTCTGCCCAATATAAAGGATCTAAACTGGAGGAGGCAGGTGGCAGAGGGAGGAGGTAGGGAACTGGTCTGTCTGCCAAATATAGGAAGTGATCAAAACTGGAGGGGGCGGTGGCAGTGGGGAGGAGATAGGGCTGGTCTGTGCCTCTGGACAATGGTCATAGTAGGAGGGTCAAGGTAGGAGCGTGTGACAATAGGGATGGTCATGCGGTGGGCAGGTGGAGGGGGACGGAGGTAGGCGAACTGGTCTGTCTGCCCAATATACAGGATCTAAACTGGAGGAGGCAGGTGGCGAGAGGGAGGAGGTAGGAACTGGTCTGTCTGCCCTAATATATAATAGGGATCTAACTGGAGGAGGCAGTGTGGCATGAGGGGGCACGTCGATGATGATACGAAGGTAGCAATTTTAGCTGGTCTGTACGTGCAAGTGAGTTAGTGATGTGGCTAGTAACTTGTGTGGAGAGCTAATGGTCCTCGGGGCGAGGGGTGAGGAGGGGTAAGGGAAATTAGACAGTACTTCTGACATAGTATATGTCGACCTGTGTAACAAACTTGTAATAAGTTCTATTTGGAATCAAATAGCATCTGACTAATAGAACATCTGGATAGTTGTATGGACATGGTTCTATGTATAGATTAAGTAAATAATTAGTGGGAGGAGTAAGCATTGAACGAGGGACAGAGTCCTGATTTCGCTGATTCACTTGTCTGCGAATATATGGAGAACCCGGATCGGTAAAACTTTGGAAGGCGAGGTGGCGAGGTGAAATGGCAGTACCTGGGAGCTAAGTGGTAGGCGACTGATTCCTTGTCTGCTGCCATATATACCAAAGTGCGAATTGCTGGAGGATGGCCTCAGGTGCTGCCAGCGAGAGGAGCGTTAGCCGCTGGAACTGGAGGTCTCATCTGCGCCGACATAGATATAGGGGGATGCTAAGATCCATGGCAGTGAGGCGAAAGGTGGCATGTTGGAGACAGGCAGATTAGGGGACAGGCTCCTTTGTCTGCACCAAAATGGACTTGGGGGAGTTAGCGATCCAACTGGAGGAGGCCACGGTGGCAGCCGGGAGAGGTAAAGCAACTGGTAACTCCGGATCATGGACACAGAGTGATAAACAGCGATAAAGTCGCTACCTGGGTGAGGGGTCTCAGGTCAACTGTGAGTGAGAACTTTGAGATGTGACTGGTCATTAGGGAAACCTGCGTCCCTTGTTGCGAAGGGTTTAATTGAGAGCTACGTTACTCCCTCAATACGCTGGAGGGGGCAGGTGGTCAGCCGAGGTAGCGGTAGTCGCGTAGGCTCCGAGTACGGTCGCTCGTTCCCGTACTACCTCAAGTTTGCAACGGCTCTAGATTTATAGGAGAGAGCATCCTCAAAATAGAGTGAGAGCTTGGGAGTGAAAGAGGAGAGAGCAGACACTCTAGGCTAGGTAGAAAGGGAGGAGGCGAGTATGGGGTAATACGCCAACTGGTCTGGAAATCCCTAGACCAAATAAATTATATGTCACAATTGCGTAGGCTTCTAGATAATAATTGGTTTTTAGTCGACAGAGCAAGACGAATGAGAAAAAAATGTTTTTGAAACTAACTGTAGAGAAGGTGGTTATGGCTATGAGAGGGAGGGAAGCATAATTTTAGGGTCACATAGCCTTCGTGAAGCATACACAATCTGGAGATTCCCAACCATAGGTACTAGAACAACATAGTAGACAGGAGGCCAGGTGGCACAGAGGACGCGGAAGAGGGACGACCTTATACATAATGGTGCCTAACTTGATCTCTTGTTGCGCATACTTACCTCTTTATTCTTTGTAGGAAGGTAACAAGCCTAACCTGGAGGAGCTCAGGTGCAAATGGAGTAGAAACGGGGTAGGGAATGATCTGTCTGCCCAATATAAAGTTGATCCTCCAAAAAGTGAGCAGGGGAGCAATGGGCAGTTACGCACTAAAGAAACAGAAGAGCACGGAGGTAGAGGAACTTCAGTTCCTCGTATCCTGCCTTTCTACATAAATAATTCCTCAACCGGTTCCGAATCTATACCAACGGAGGAAGGTCGAGCGTGTGTGGTATGTGGTCCGGTACGCGGGGGTACTAGGTGTAAGGAATAACTTTGTGTCCATGCTCTGGTTATCTGCAGGAGCCTGGAACAGCTTTATCGACTTGGTCACGTAGAAGTCCTCATTGAAAAGGTGAGAGGGCACGATCGGTCTCATGAGGATAGAGGCTTGCACGCCGGGAGCAGGTAGGCGAGCAACTGAGGCTCTGCTCCTGCCCAAGTGCTAACGGGTCTTTACAAATGGAGGAGCGCCACGGCTAGCGCGGAGGAAGGTAGGGAACTGGTCTGTCTGCCAATATTATAGATCTACAAACTGGAAGGAGGCAGGTGGCCAGTGGTGACATCTACAGTAGCTGGGCAGCGGCACACTGGTGCTCCGGGTCTGTTTCTACACCTCATGGAGTCAAGCAGTTTGGGGAAAGTCCACGTTTCCTTAAGTGACCGCTACAATGCGTTACACGAGGAATGTGGCAGGTCTTTGTTTGCGGGCGCAGTCTCCCCAGTGCGAGTGGCAAAGCAAGAAGGCTGGAGGGTAGGGCACGGAGAGTACTTCATGTGATGTACGGGTCCTCTGATGTCGCATGCCCAATATTAGCGACTGGGGTATGGTCCTAAACTGGACGGGGAGGCAGGTGGCAGCGCGGAGGAATAGGGGAACTGGTCTGTCGTGCCAATATCCTATAGGTTTCACGGATGGGTTTGATCTCTGGCCTGGAGGAAGATGCGAGAGCTGTGAGCTTGGCAGTAAGGGTGGGCAGAGGGGAGGGCAAGCCAGTAGACGCAGGACATTTGGCTCTCTCAGTGGACGCTTTCAGCCAGGATTTTTATAATGCCAGCCCACAACACTCTATAGATCCATTTAGCAAAACTGGAAAACCCAAGGAGCAACCGCCTCTCAGATGGTGGCTGGCGACTCGGGGGGAGGTCAGCACGTAAGGGAATGGTCCCATAGACAGGTCTTGGCTCGACATTAAAGAATGGAGGAAGGAGGAGAGCTAACTCATAAGGCCATCCTTGACGAAGGAGCGCTGAGGGTTATGGGCCTAAGCGGTGAGGGAGGTAGTGCACCGGGGACTGAGTCTGTCTGCCAAACCTTATCAGGATAATCTGGAGGCAAAGTTCCAGCGCAAATTGCGGATGTGGGTCAGGGAGGCGCGATAAGGTAGGCGGAAACATGGGAGATTGAACTGTGGGTCCTGCTGGTCGGACATGGGCCGGTGAAATACTTGAGGGATGTGCAACATGCAATAGGGAGGTATTGGTTAGGAGGTCCACTGGAACGTGTCCGCGGCTAAGGGGTGAGGGTGGCGTATCGGCGGAGGTAGGGCGGGGAGGAACAGTAAGGGAGAGCAGGGAGATCTGGTGTATGAGTGAGATGACAAAAAAGACTTTCAAAACAACACATGGAAGGACGCATGGTATTATTTTATCTTGGCCAGGAGGCGTTAAGTGGCTACAGGAGTCTATAGTCAAGACATTTCGTTAAGCGTAGGGAGGGCTCGGTTCTGTTTCTTGTCCTAACTATATTTGCTAATTGGCAGAATACAATCCATGCAACTTTAGGAGTTGAGCATGTCAAGAGGGGATGGCCAGCCGGGAGAGACGGGTAGATCGTACTTTGGACTGACACAGTCTATAGTTTGTGGCATTTGACAATGAATTCTGGGCTGGTGAATCACTGAGGCGCAATTCAGTCTATTGGTGGAAGTTGAGTTATCGGTGATGCACCAGGAGTTTTATGGGTTTAGACTGTGCGTCCAACAAGGGAAAAGGCAGGTGGCACCGGAGCCAGCAAAGTGGCCCTCTAGTGGATGGAACTGGTCTGTTCTGTCCCACGTCAACCTTCAACATAGCTGTACGCCTGAGCACAGTTAGTGTCTCCACTTTCATAGACCGGAACATGCTCGCGTCGTACATCGTGAGCTGGGTGAGATGCGCAGGTGGCAGAGGGACTCCGGATCAGGGTAGGAACGTAAACCTGGGTCCTTCTGAAAATACTTCTGTGCCCATGATGCAGGGCGGAGAGCGGTAACTTCTGGACCTGGTTTTTCCATCAGAGTGTTTGGTGCACAGGGTGCAGTTACCGGTCGTATCTAAAACTGGAGAGGGGTGGCCCCGACACCGATGAACTGCAGAGGTTCGCAAGGATGCCGGCCGACAATGGCGCCGCGAGGTCTCGTTTTGGCCATATCGCACTGACGATCCAATCAAACACTTCTCGTGCAGGTTTGACAGGGGTGAGATACGAACGGAAGCCCTTGGTCTGGCAGCGGACGAAGAGGGCGAGGGCAGTGTTGGGAAAGCGTGACACAAAGGAGGGAGGAGGGAGAGGTAGGTTGAGTAGAAGGTTGAGCAGTAGTGGGCAATTGCAGGTGGCAAGAGCAAGTGAGAAGATTGGCAACTGTTGGTGTGACAAAGGCAGGGGATAGAACAGAAATGAATTTAATTGGGATATTTTGAATAAAGTTAATTAAAGTATGAGATTTTGCAATTGCCATCCATGGCCAACAAAGAACGTTAAAATTCAACTTCACATACAGATTTACTAAATTTGGTGTCGTTAATAAAAAATATTAAGGACAGAAAAATCAATATAAAAAGGAAGGCGTCTCAGGTACACTGTGGAAGAGATCACATGGAAGTTCGTTTCGCAGGCAGGAGCATTGCCAGAGATATGGAGTGTATGTCGTTCCGAACTCAGATTCAACAACTTTGGGCTGTTAAAAGTTGACTAACGTATGAACTGAGAAACTATATATAAAATCTAAGAATACATAGCATTGGATAAAAAGAGGGAGTATTGATGGCAAATCATCTTGGATTCAGCAAATCTAACACAAAGCAAGCATAAGCTGGTTGAGACGGATTTAGTGGGAAAGAGGCTATTGCTGGTATGCAGAAATAGTGAAGCAGCAGAATTTGGAGTAAGTATGAATTCGTTTAAAGAAATATAGTATAGTTTTGAGGACAAATGTAATTTATTTTGATATTATCTGAGCCTCCATCTATCCTAAAGAGGATTTTTATACTAAAAATAAATAACGGATTAGTATAGTATTACTGGTCGTGTTTTCTTCTATGTCCTGCTCAATTTTCTACATTAAACCTATGGAAATGTCCACTAATGATTAAGTAATCTTCAACTGCAAGGAGCTGACTGAATGGGCTCAGGTAGTTCATGCTTATGAGCACTGGTCTTTGTGGGCGAAAGATAACTAGCGTTAGAACCGTGTTATCAGTCCGTATGTCCTTTTGGGAAGCGGCTCGGTTTTCACTAGTTCTCCTTTGACCTATGTGTAGTAGTCTGTCTTATTGATTCTAGTAGGAAAGGTAGTCTCAAGTAAATCGTGGAAGTGTAGGCAGGTTGGAAGAGTCGAGGAGGAGGGTAGTGCCGTTGTAAAAACTGAGATTCAGGTTGTCTGCGCAATATATAAAAATGGAAATTCTAGAACCTAGGCCCAGGAGTTGCAGGTGATAGATGAAGCGGAGAGAGTCTAGGGAACTGGTCCCTGTGCCAGACACTTCAATGAACCCTGAAAATTACAGAAGTAACTAATGATATTAACTGTGCATTTCGAATATGAAAAAACTGGAGGTCATATATATAACATCACAGCTGGAGAGGAGGCTAGCGGGATGGCAGTTGGCAGTAGAGAAGAATTGGATGCGGTAACTAGCAGGTTCTGCTCGCAGCTGTCAGGCAAGAAACAACTAAATATAGTGAGGGTTTTATAAACTGGAGGAGGCAGCGTGCTGCAGCCAGGAGAAGGGGGAATAGGCGAACGGTCTACATGTATTTGTGCGCACTCCAAACTATATTAAACGGAATCAGTAAGACCTGGGTTAGGAGAGAGTAAGGTTTGCAAGCGGGAGGAGATAAGGGGAACTGGTCGACGTGCTGTACTGATAACCCACTATAGGAATACAGGATCAAAAAGGGAGAAATACTAAAACTTCGTGTATAAGTGAACGGCAAGCGCCTGGCAGAGGGAAGGCAGATACAGTATGTAGGGGAAACTGGTCTGTATGCCTTTCCACAAATATGGGGATGGACTTAACAGAGTAATATAGGCATCCTAAACTTGTGGATAGGATGGCAGGACGTAAGGCTCGGGTGCGAAGCAAGAAGGTAGCGGAACAATGACAGACTCAACTCTAAGGTTTCCTGCACCAATTATCTACTTCTCTCATCAACTAGCACGTTGTCACAAGGCAGCGGGAGGAGGTAGGGAACTGGTCTGTCTGCCCAATATAAAGGATCTAAACTGGCAGAGGAATAAAAATAGCATAAATAGGAAAGAATACCAGTTTCATTTGAGGACCAGGATGTTGACAACTGTGCCATACACATTGCAAAATAGTTGGGAAGAGATTTTTGATGTACCGATTCCATGGTACAGGGTGTATGAGTTGATATATAAAATGACGAAAGATTCAAGACTTCGTGCTTTTCAGCTAAAGTTATTATATAGAGTTCTTGCCACCAACAAAATGTTGAATATTTGGGGCATTCAATCATCGAAGCTCTGCAGATTTTGTTGTGAGGATACAGACTCAATAGACCGTTTATTTTGGTAGTTCAGGAATGGCTGAAAATGCAGAACATTGATCTAAAACCAACCGATTGTGTTTTTTTGTTCGTTTATTTGCGTTGTTTGTAACTTGTTTTTTTTTACTTAATTTGTACATAATGTTGCCGCTACTGTCTCTTATGACCAAAAATAACTTCTGGACATCAGGACTGCGATTACTCACCACGGACTTGGAAAATCATTTTTTTCCTTTAAACAAGTCTGACGAGGCCGATATTTTGCTTTCTCAGGAACAGGCCCAGATCCCTGTTATTTGCATGAAGAGGAGGCGGAGAAAAAGGGGCCGGAGGGCGGGCTGCCTTCTGAGAATTCATAGACGATCGAATAAACCCCACTTCCTTCCATTCTGCTAGCAAACGTGCAATCTTTGGAGAATAAAATAGATGACCTACGCGGAAGATTAAACTACCAACGCGATATTCAAAAATGTAATATCTTATGCTTCACGGTGAMGTGGCTGAACGATGACACTATCAACATACAGCTGGCTGGTTATATGCTGCACCAGCAGGATAGAGTAGCGGCGTCTGGTAAGACAAGGGGCGGAGGACTATGTATTTTTGAAAATAACAGCTGGTGTACGATATCTAAGAAAGTCTCAAGCTATTGCTTGCCTGAGGTAGAGTATCTCATGATAAACTGTAGACCACACAACCTACCTAGAGAGTTTTCATCTGTATTTTTCGTAGCTGTTTACATACAGTCTGATGCTGGCACTAAGCCTAAGAACAGCATTAGAATGAGCTGTATTACGCCTATAGCAGACAAGAAAACGCGCTGTCACCCCAGATCCCTAGTACCCGGCGGGACTTTAATGTAGGTGAAACGTAAATCAGCTTCTACCAAAAGTTTCTATGCAGCATGATTAAAAATGTGCAAACCAGAGAGTGGAAAAAACTCTTGGACCACCTTTACTCCACACACAGAGACGCACTTACCCAAAGCTCAAAAATCCCTCACCTCTCACTTGGTAAATTCTGACCATAAATGTCTAATCTCTGATTCAGTAGGTTTCCCACCCGCTTCAAATTTAAGCAGGACAGCACCAGCGACCGAGGATCAAATAAAAACCGTGTCATAGGAATGAAGCAAGATGCTAAGCTACAGGGGACTGTTTTTCTAGCACTAGAAGCTGGAATATGTTCCGGGATATCCTCGCGACTGGCAGTTGAGCGTAGTAATCATCAGTCAGTCATTGGCTCATCAATAAGTGCACGATGACATCAGTCCCCACAGGTGGTACATACCCCAACCAGAAGCCATGATTACACGGCTAACATCCGCACTAAAGCAAAGGCTATAGAAGATGCAGCTCTTTCAAAGGAGCAGGACTCTAACCCAAGGAAGCCTTTTGCCCCTTCGAAAGCTTTTGGCCTTCGAAGCACTTCAGTGCTGCACGACGTCCGGAGGGCTACGCGAGTCTGTGTAGCGTTTAGGCAAGGTTACCTTTAGTGTTCTGGGCACAGGCACTTATGGTGGTCTGCTTAAAACATTGGTATTACAAGACTCGGACAGGGAAGAGGTTGGAAATGTCATGAAGGACCACTTTCCATGGTCACGTTGCAGTGTTCGCACAGTACAACGTCCTTGGTAGATCCGTCTGTCCCTGCAGCCGTTAGTGAATGGTGACCTTTTACCAACAAGTACAGTTTTAAAGAAAAAACCTAAAAACATGTTACAATAGTCCTTGGTTACGTTTCCCCAGTTTCTGTGTGGTGCGTTTGTGTACTATGTATGCGTTATTTCAGAATGCTTCCTGATCCCCCAAGCAACTGATTGGTCGGCCCCATGCAGACTTGGCAGCTCTGTCCGCCCCCTCTCGTCTAGTGAACAGCTCATATTGCGCGGACAGATACTACACGCATTGCCCAGGCGATCTAAGCCAATACCTTGTCGGCAAAAAGCCAGTTTCTTTGTGGAATAGGATGGCTGTCCTTGGTTCCTTGACAGACCTCAGAGACAGTTTTGTTGAAAGTATTTTGTACTACGCTCACTTCCTGTAGGCTTCACGTGTGTGCCAATAGACTACAGTGTTTTTGAATATGGAAATTGTTCACTTTTAAGTTTGCGATTAATTTCTTGAGTGTTGATTCATTTGTTACCAGGGCAGGAAGAGGGAAGCGCCAGCTCTTCGGTCCAGTGCTTAGGCCAAGAGGCCCTTGCAGCGGGGGCGATACATATACCCCGTCCAGTCACGGTTGCTCGTGCTATGCCAGCTAGGGAAGACCCTGGCAGACCACCCCTGTTAATGTTTGGTTTATGCGCCGCCAGGTTGGTGTTAAGGTTAGGTAAAGTAGTAGGTTTTATTTTGTATTTTTTTATTTCACTTTATTGTAACCAGGTGGTAGGCTAGTGAGAAACAAGCTTCTCAGTTGCAAAACTGCGACTCTGGCCAAAGATTTAAAGCATACAGTGTGAAAGC